>NW_027660702.1:35000-42500 GCF_963280865.1 Gymnoscopelus braueri | reverse complement strand
TCTGCTATTTTTGCTGAATATTCACCTTTTTTTGTTAAATGTTCACCTGTTATGACTTGCCAAGAGTGGGGACGCTAGGGTTCATGTGGTTAAACTCAAGTTAAAGTGTGTTGCACGTAAAAATGCAAGCAGCGGTTGATTATTGCACCTCATGGAAATTCCAAATAAAGCAAGGACAACCTAAAGGGGTGCAGAGGTGAGCCGCATGGCCCACTACCTGTGTGTCCCAAAAAATACCGGTTGAGACAAGCTTTCAAATGCAGTCTCTCTCCCTCTGCAATGAAAAGTGAAAAAGAATGATGAAGTTATGAGGGCAATAATTGACCTTGTCTAGTCTGTCTGAGTGTCTGTCGCATGCCAATCAGACGAAGAACAGCCCGCTCTGTTCCCCCGACTTACCCAAGGATCAAAAGAACAAATGCTTGACGTGTCAAATACAGTATGACCACCATGCATGTCTCATTGTATCAACTATTGTCAAAACACATAGTTTCATTAGCACATTATTATGTTTTCCCCCTCATTGTCAGTGCTGCTGTGTATCTGGTTCAGTGAGATGAGAGATAGTAGTAACTGTATCCTTATAGGCGCTATTTCCCCCTCCTTTCTCCTTTTCAACACATTCTGTAGATAGCGAAATAAGAAGGGCATTGTCTGTGTGTGTGTGTGTGTGTGTGTGTGTGTGTGTGTGTGTGTGTGTGTGTGTGTGTGTGTGTGTGTGTGTGTGTGTGTGTGTGTGTGTGTGTGTGTGTGTGTGTGTGTGTGTGTGTGTGTGTGTGTGTGTGCATTTGGGCTAAATTCTGATAAGAATGAATGATTCTTATGTGCAGTGCATACCAGGGCATGTGGTTGGTTGTGCAGTGTGTGTGGCTGTGTGCATGTGTTCATATGTTCATGTTGTTGTCTCCTCATTATCACCCTACTACACCTCTTCAAGCCCAATGCACACACACACATGTATAATGCCTAATTTATACTCCGTAGTACTAGTGTGACGTCGTTTTCTGATTAACCAGCTAATTAAAAAAGAAAATCTAACATTTTCATATTGTTTCACATATTCCATGATTTTTCAAAGGTACAGTAAAATCGCAGTTTTTGCTGGCAGCAGTGGTTCACTATTACACTACTCTGGCAGTATAGCAAAGATAGCAGATCTGCAAACTCAGAACACGTTGCATCGCCATAACGTGAAGTGTTTACAGTGGTGTAAAGTAACTAAGTACATTTACTCAAGTACTGTACTTAGGTAAAATGTTGAGGTATTTTTTACTTTACTGGAGTATATCCGATTTTCTGTACTTTGACTTCTACTCCACTACATCTCAGAGAAAACTTGTGAAATGGGACATTCTGCACGAGTACTTTCTACTTTTGGTACTTTAAGTACACTTTGATACCAATACTTTTGTACTTTTACTCAAGTAATCTTTTTATTCCGGACTTTCACTTGTAACAGAGTATTTCTACATTGCAGTCTTTTTTTTTTGTTCAAGGTTTTTTTATTTTATATTTTCACATACAGGTCTATAACAAAGGGCATACAAAAACAGTGAATGTTATCCCTCCCACCCCCCCAAAGTTCCCGCTCCGAAAGAGCCACAACCCTGGTCTACATTGCAGTCTTGATACTTTTACTTAAGTGAAAAAAAAAAGAATATTTTTCCACCACTGAGTGTTTAATGCGTCCCTGTGGAGTGTGCCCAGGAAAAAGGATGTGTGTATACATGTCAATGGTGTTCCTCCAGGCTACACATAAGAACCCTGTCGAGCGGTAGAGCTGTTTATTCCATATCGGCAGCCGGCAGGCCGGCCTTCCCGTCTCGTGCCTCGTATCACCGGTGACACATGGGTGATTGTTGACTCATGCTCGTCGTTATCCAAACTCCACACTCGTCTCTCAAGGATGAACTTGACACCGCCGTGCCGTGCCCACACCACAGCCAAACAGCCAAAGTGACAGCAAGTGACGGCACCCGTCTTCTTGCGCAATTCCTCTCGCCTCTGTGCCCTGTGTGTGTGAATCACCAGCGGTGAGTCACTGATTGCCCGGGGGGGGCGGGGGGTGGAGGTGGAGGTATTATATCTGCCATTCAGGAATGACTCACGTATAGATGTACTGTACTACACACCAGTGGTGGAAAAAGTACTCACATTTTTCACTTAAGTAAAAGTATCGATACTTCAATATAGAAATACAAGTAAAAGTCCGGAATTCAAAATGTACTTGGGTAAAGGTACGAAAGTATTGGCATCAAAATGTACTTAAAGTACCAAAGGTAAAAGTACTCGTTATGCAGAATGTCCCATTTCAAGTTTTATAAACATCTTTTGAAAATAGCCGATCTACAAGCTCACAATGCGTTGCATCGCGACGCATTGTGAGCTTGTAGATCGGCTATTTTCAAATCGCCAAAATGTATATAGGGCTGAAGTGGTTAATGTATGTTTTGTAATAACAAAACCTACAAAGTAACTAGTAACTAAAGATTTCAAATAATTGTAGTTGAGTAAAAGTACAGAATTTGCCTATGAGATGTAGTGGAGTAGAAGTAAAAGTATTGTAAATTGGAAATACTCAAGTAAAGGACAAATACCTCAAAATTGTACTTAAGTACAGTACTTGAGTAAAGGTACTTAGTTACTTTCCACCACTGACTGCACACATGCTCTGACACTTGCACACAAACACATAACCCTGTCTGTCTCCTTGTCTACGTCACTCTCTGGAAATAAAACAGAAGTGTCTGCACATTAGAAAATGCTCCCAAAGCGATAGAGTGCAGAAGTCCTGACGTCACTCGTTCATCCCCTGGTTCGTAAAGTAATTTCTCTATGGAGAATAACATTGTGTCATCATAGAATCGTCTCATATAAGAATTGGGGTCCAAAAATAAACAAACTGTCTTGGCGAAATTGTCAAGGGAGGTGGCTCTGTATCGTTTATGATAGTCAGTCACTCATATTTGATACAGTCTGTTATTGGCCAAAAGTTTACTAATTCGGCGGAAGTAACATTAGCGTTTTCTCACCGTCAGTTGATGCTTCATATCCATAAGAGTAAAATCGCCGGGGTCATTTGTTTATTTTTGGAACACAGTTCTTATTTGACGCGATATTAAACACGTCTATGGGAATTCAGAACGGGGGGGGGGAAACCGCGACCCAGGTAGGATGTGTAAATTACGTCCGATTTCGGTGGGGGGGGGGGGGTTTCTATCTTCTATCTATCGTTGAAGAGCTTGTGGATCTGCTGTTTTCACTACTTCTTAAAGTTAAAAAAAACTATATAGTTATGGAAATGATTAGATCTTTTGATTTTATTCATGAAATACTTTAGAAAATTTTGGAATTGTTGTTAATTGATGAAAAGCTGTGACCTTTTTTGTTTAAACTCTTTAAAATGTTTTGAAATATATATATATGTATATTTTTTTGTTTAATGTAGGAAACGAAATAGGTCCCGGGCAAACAGTGAACTAGACTTTTTGAGCGTCTCCGTCTAGTACTCTAGTTCATCAGTGCGTCAGTGAGATGACTCATTTCTCTCTCTTTCTCTCTCTGACTCACACACGTTATCGTTACATTAATACATCTAATATTGACTGTTACCTATAATCCTAATTAGATCTCTGGTGTGCATTGTCTTAGTTGCCAGACTCTCTTGTCTCCACAGTACCTTTGTCAGTGTTTATAAAGTGTCTGAAGTGAGAAGATGGGATGAGAGGGTTGACTTGTTAAGCTCCTGATACCAGTCTCTCTTTTTCTCATTCAGGCACACACACGCACACACACACACACACACACACACACACACACACACACACACACACACACACACACACACACACACACACACACACACACACTCACACTGCATGCACGCATGCACACACTGACTCACAAACTCACCATAATCACCAACATGATAGACATCTGCTTTTTTAACGACATAGCCCTAGACTGAAGGGCTGAATCAATAATTGTCTAATTATTATTTCATTAACTTGTGGCCTTCCTATGATAGCATGAGGCCTGGCTGGCATAACAATAATATGTTCAGCGTGCTGAATGGTAGGTAGATTGGGTACCAGACTAGTGGGGTTCCAAACATAGCCACTAGAGGGTGGTTCAACCCTTGGTCTAACATGGAGAGTGAAGAGGGGACCTTTGCAGGGTTGATCGATAGTATGAATGAGAGGTTATTGACTGGAGCTGCACCATTGTTCAGGAGTAAAATGATTTTTTCCGCAGGTTTACCATGGCCAAGTATATTTTCTGTTAATCGGCTTAGATGATTCATGAACGTATTGAATTTTCTAACCCGATCGTGAAGTTTCTCGAATACCTACTGGCTAAAATGATAGCAGCAGTGCAGGAATTTATTCAGTTGGTAAGACCATCTCTTTCACTTGGTAGATCTTCTCCCATAGCATTTCCTCTGACAGCAGTAGATGTAGTGTTGAACACTTGAATGGCCTTTATGTACGTCATGAATGCATATGCACCAGAGCACACAAACCAGCAGGGACCTCTTAGAGGAAGCACATGGTTGCATACTGTATAATATTGTACTATTGTTAGACTAATATCCCCTGACTCAACATGTCATGTCACTGAACTTGACAGTTTAATGTGGGTGTTGTGACAGCTTCTAGTGTGGTGGAGGGAGATTGGAACCTCCCTGTAGTCACTATTGTGTCTGGATGCAGTACACCATCAAATCCTCAACGTTAATTCATCAATTTGTTACAAATGCAACCAGATGGACTCGTAGATTTGTTCATTTTTACAGCTTTAAACTTGCACAGCGAAGAGCTCTGGAAAGGACGTTCACGAACCACCACCACGAGTGTTGCTGCCAACCATCACAACAACACCATTTAAAATAGATCACAACTACAAAACTTTTTTGCTATGTAGGGTTCATTGAGTAGGAAACCTCAAGCTATGACAAAGCTGCGTTCTTTCATTAGGTGTTTACAAAGGAGAACGCCACAGAGCCTGGAGGAATGGCTGTCCAGTGCTGTGCATGGTCTTAATCAAACGCTCTAGACCAGTGGTTCTCAAACCTTTTCTTAATGTCAAGGACCCCCAAAATTATATGTATTTGGCCGCGGACCCCCATCTCAAATATTTTGTTCCAGGGACCCCCCCAGAAGCAAAGATTTGAGTTACAAATGTTCGCTTAAAAATATATATTATATTCAAAGCTTTGCACCAATTGTCATGATTTTTCAAAAATAACTAGATCTGCTATTTTTGAATAGCCAAAGGATAAAAGGTTAAAATTATTGTGATGCTGTATTAACACATTTTGCTGGAGACCCCCTGGAACCCCCCCTGCCCCAAGGACCCCTGGGGGTCTCCAGACCCCACTTTGAGAACCAACGCTCATAGTACTTTCAACTGTACTTGGTGGGCTCTTTTTTGATCTGCACCAAATTTCTTTGCCGAGTTGCGACACGTTGTGCTGGGGTTCAACTGGTTAACCCTTTACCACAGGGTTTCTCAAACTCTTCCACGTTAAGGACCAGCCATAGCCTCTGGCCAAAGGAAAACAACGTGTTGCACTATGACACGATGATGTGAGCTTGTAGATTTGATATTTCTTGCCGTCCTTTGGCCACCACCACTCTGAAAAGCACTGCTCTACCATTTTATGTCAACCCATTTACAGTACAGGTGCATTTATCCATTTATTTATCCCTCCCATCCGTCTGCCATCAACTCAGAACCACCTTTCCGGAACGCTCGTAATAATCTGATTGTTTGCGGCTAAGCTTTGTTGGACCGCCGACCGAGGCGACAGCGGGGTTAAACTGTGGGGAATGTGATCTGAGTTTTCTGTATTAGACTTTCACTCAGACTGTGAAAGATCAGGGGAGGGAAATTGAGGTCGAAGCCATTCGACAGAGATAATGGTTGAGGCCCGTTATCGAAGCGTGACTCAGTGGAGCTGGACTTTATGTCAAGGCACTGAAGGGATCACAGAGGGAGGGTGCAGACATTTACTGAGCTCCCACATGGGAGTCAGATATTCACAGGAAATCAGTGAAGTCTTACAGTTGGTGTAGTTACATTAATGTCTTATTCTGTATTCAAGTTATGAACGATTGACGCTGTTTGCCTGTTGCCTGTCTGCCTACTATATGCATGCATGCACACACAAACACACACACACGCACACGCACACGCACACGCATGCACAGAGGCAGCTTGCACACACACATAACACTCCTCACACACCTACCTCATTGTTTAAACACATACCACAGATTAGCACATGACATGACACTTAGCAAATTAAGACCGCGCACACAAACATATAGTATACAGGTATATACATGGAAATAGATACATACTACATGCGTATGTGCACACACATAATATGGATGATACTTAGAAGTAGGGCGCATGCGCACAGCACCTTCAAGCACCTCAAAGTCTGCTATGACTAATGTACAAACTTTGTTATCTTTCTTTATGCTCTTACTGTTGTTGCTATTCTAATTTATTAAATGTTGAGGAACCAAAACCAAAATATTTTCAGTTACATCAGTTACAACATCTAAAGCAGTGACTCGGGCTGAGCTAGCCTATTTACTTTTTTATTACCAAAGTTTGACAGTTGGAAAAGTGTGACAGGAGTAAAGTTGATCAATCCTCATTCTGTTGAGTTGAGGCTTGTGTCTTCTCTAGTTGAGTGGTGAAGTACTCTAGAAAGGCCCAGACTGGCCATTTGAGGAGGAGCTGTCAAACAGGATAAATAGCACACAGGAACATCTCAACAGTGCAGCAGATTGTTGTGCAGTGCAGCGTGATTTACAGGCAATATACCGTACTTCATAGTCACTCTGGATTCACCATAACTTATACTACAGCTTGTTTAACCAAAACATCACTCCAAAATAAATCTAGCATTTAACCTCATACCACATGACACTGTGCTTGCAGTATATCTGCCAACATTTATAATTTAGAGTGACTGCCAAAAGATTAACTTTTTGAAACTGTGGTAGCCAAACCACACACACGCAAAGGCACACACGCGCACACACGCGCACACACACACACACACACACACACACACAAACCGCCTACAAGCATATTGCTTACTCTAACCATACACAACGGAATTAGTGATACATGGGCCAGGGTTTTTTAATACCCACACCCACCCAACCCATTATGTGAAACAATCCGTACCTCTCAAGCCGCAAATATTTATTTTAATCATCCACATGGTTTTCTAATTGCATGGCTGCAATCTTTGTTCCAAATCCATGCAAATCCAATTTTTACTAGCCATTGTGTGTGTTGTCCTTTGACTAAATGTCATGGCTTCTTTAACCAATTCTAACACAATAATTATGCGAGTATATGAGATGTAATAACAACAATGAATCGTGTATCTTGAGAATTGTTTAAATTTATTTCTAAACAATTTTGAAGATCATTGTTACGTTGCGTCACATCATAGTTGTCTTGTAATTTGTG
>NW_027660702.1:0-32500 GCF_963280865.1 Gymnoscopelus braueri | reverse complement strand
TGTACATATATAGACTCTAGAGTATATATTCTGTGTACATTTACATATATTTTATATACATTATCAATATTTTCTTAACTCATTGACTCTCCAAGGCTCGGACCGCCAATGACGAGATTCTCGTCATGTGTGTTTTCAGTGGTTTTATGATAGACGGCGCTTTTCCGCAGCCTGTGAATGATTCCGATGATGATGAAGAGTACACCCAGAAATCACGTGAACGCAACAAAATGAAGCTGGTTTCGTTTAGTGTCGTAGGATTTATAAAAGACAAATTTTCTCGGCTTTCTGTTGTTTTTGGCCATACTTGCCCATAACTACGGAACGGATAATCCCGACACATACTTTCCCCCCCCCAATTCTCCGAGACCCCCCTAAGTCTTTTGAGGCGATCGCTAGGCCTTTCACAATTGTTACATAATCGTCTAATCGCAATTATTTGAAATAATCGCAATTATTTGTGCATAATCGTCATAATCGTTGCCATGTTGAAAAAAACATGAAAAAAACAACACAAATGTTCAAATATTAAAATAAGCTGAATAAATGTGTCAATAATTTCTTTGTATGTTTCAGTTATTTGTCAAATCTACCCTGTGCAATTTTTTATTACGAAGCCTAAAAGTCTTTGAGTGACAATTAATCGTCAAGTTAAATTTGTAATCGTGACAGCCCTAGCGATCGCCAGGTGGATAGCTGTGAAAAATAATATTCTATGATTTTTTTGTTTAGTTAGTGTAAAAACGCTCAAAATCGCTGGCAAGGGCAGCTATAGACAATGTTTTGACTCTGGCAGTTAAATAGTTAATTAATATACAGTGTGATGATGGTTTACAATGTAATTAACAAAATGTTACATTCATTCTCTTAATTGGCGCTTGGAGTCAAAATGTCTCTCAGTGCTTTGCTCCTTTCTCTCCCCACGTTCTCTCCATTCCTTCCTCCCATCTTTCTGTTCTCTCTCTTACCTTTCGTACCACCCAGTGTAACCGCCGTCACAGTAGCTCAGGGTCAGCTTTTAATTGGACGTACCGTACATATGGGTTTAACCTTTTTTCATTCAGGGTCAGGGGCCTCCTGGCAGTTGTAACTCATTTAGAGTTTGAAAGATTTAAGTAAGTCGAGGGACCAAGTGGGTTTAATAGGAACTTCCAAATTGGTAGCCAACGTTTGGGGCCTCCAGAGATACATTATTTATTCAAACCTGTCCTCCTGGACCAGGAGTTATCTAATTTATGACCAAATGCCTTCACTTAGGTAGAGGGAGAGGAGAGGAGAGGAGAGGAGGGGGGGAGGGAGAGGGAATGAGAGAGACAGAGAACATAGAGTGAAGGCTGATCGGATGGGTTAGATTGTGAGCGGTCTTCGGGGGAATGAGGGAGGAAGGAGAGACAGACAGACATGGGAGGGCAGATAGAAAGGTAAAATAGAGGTAAGGACAGATGAAGAGGAAGATAGAAGGAAAATAGAGGGCTCCTTCCATGGAAGGTGAGGCCTTTGTTTCCAAGTCCTCCTTTCTGTGTGACAGTGGTTAACTCATTAAGACCGGGAACGCATTTTTAAGATTTCTTTGGTTATTTAAAAATGTGCAGATATACAAGCTCATGAACTTGTATATCTGCTATTTTTGAGGAAAATAAATCGTGAAAATGTGTGCAAATCTTTGAACGTATATATGTTTTTAAAGCGAACATTTGTAACTCAAATCTTTGCTTCTGGGTGTGGCCCCTGGAACTAGATATTTTGAGATGGGAAGGGGGGTCCGCAGCCAAGTACATTTAATTTTGGGGGTCCTCAACATGAGGAAGTTTGAGAATCACATAGTAACATAAGGTTTAAAAAAAATAAAATGTTAGGATTTAGAAGACATTTGTAGAATCCCCAGAAGCAAAGATTTGAGTTAAAAATGTTCGCTTAAAAAATATATATATTCAAAGATTTGCACACATTTTCACGTTTGTTCTTTAAAAAATTGCAGATCTACAAGTTGTATATCTGCTATTTTTGAATAGCCAAAGAAATCTAAAAATGACACTGATAATTTAGAGACATTTGGGTTTGCACAGCAGTGTGTGTATGCCCGTGTTTCACGCAGCAAATATGATGTGAAAAAATTACGTTTGTCAGAACAAAACGAAATAGGTAATGCTGTGCGCATACTCATGCGCGTGTGCATGCGTATATACATGCAGTCATGTAACATTAAATTGCAGAGGCTTTTAGTGTGAGGGGGGAAATGGAACATCTTGAACATCTTGTAACATGAAATAAAATGAGTGAAAATTGGACAACAGCTATACAGAGCCAGATTGTTGGTTGAAATTGGATAAGTGGTACCGTACCGCATGGCATTCAATGTATCACTGCTCATTGGTCAATGGTGTCTGTAGCAGATGTTGAACAAGGCTACGGGTCTAAAAGCCCTGCTCCTCCTTAAGGCAACTTTCCACTGCACGATTTTGTCCCGACTCGGCGTCGGAAAGTGTTGGATATTGTCGTCCCGTCGTTTAGGGGTCCATCAAGTGGTCCGTCGGCGCCTTTTCGGCCGACGCGGGGGAACCCGGCATGCTCAGTTCATGTTCATGCACAGTGAAACCCGACCATCAGGGGATCGATCATACTGGAGATAAATATTCTGTGACTACTTGAAAAGATTAGAAAATCGAAATATCACTGGCAGTCTGGGCCTTATTTAGTTGGATATACTCGGGCAGTGAAAGAGTTAAGTAAAACATTCGAGTACCTTTTCCACCACTGGTTGTTTTAGATTGAAGATTGAAGTGGATGGAGCTCACGGTGAGAGGGCTGTGAGTCATTGGGTACCCAGCTGTTGTTTGTTCTACTCTCAGGTCACCCCTTGAGCTGGATACAGTACATGCTGCTGGAACATCCGCAGGCAACACATGTACTGTACTGTACCCATGTGTACACACAACATGCACACATGTCCATTATGACTAACCATTCTGAGCCAGTATTTATTGACGATGCTGAAATACTTTAGGTTAACCCATTCAATCCGAGAACGCATAATATACTTTGGCTATTCAAAAATAGCAGTTATACAAGCTCATAGTGCGGCAACGAGTGTACATTTTATCGTGAAAATGTGTGCAAATCTTTGAATATATATATTTTTAACTACATTTTAACTAAAATCTTTGCTTCTGGGGGTCCCTGGAACAAAACATGTCAAGGACCCCCAAAATGATATGTATTTGGCCGCGGACCCACATCTCAAAATATGTTGTTCCAGGAGTAAAGATTTGTACGGAGCTCCTAAAGGGCCATGGTGCAGATTTTTTTTTTATCTCGTTCTAACGACATATATGTCGTTCTAACATCTTATTAACTTGAGCGCTCGAGATCCTAAGACGTTCCCTCATCATAATAAAGTGTGGGAACGAGATCCTTATGTCGTGCGCTCAAGATCCTTATCTCGTTCTAACGTCTTATTAACTTGAGCGCTCGAGATCCTAAGACGTTCCCACATCATAATAAAGTGTGGGAACAAGATCCTTATGTCGTGTGCTCAAGATCCTTATCTCGTTCTAACGTCTTATTAACTTGAGCGCTCGAGATCCTAGGAGGTTCCCTCAAGATCCTTATACTCACCTTTACGCACGGTGGATTTACTTGGATTATGCGATATAATAGCCTGTGCGACAGTGTGCGTCCATCCTATTCTTTATTATGGTGAACGAATTGATGCTATTATTATAATACTAATAATTATTATTATCGTTTTGTCCTTGTTGGTGTACAGTTGGTTCTGGTTGCAATGGATACAGTAGGGGGCCGGGCACAGAATGGCAACATCAGGCTCGCTCTCTCTCTCTCTCTCTCTCTGCTAATTCTCAACGAAAATGTGTGATTCTAATTTTGCTATGATCACCAGAAGTGAGAGTGTCAATTCCTTGATCAAATCTGGTTTTATTCAAAGGAAATCAAAGGCTACAGCTTATGGAGCCAACATCGGTATAGTGTCCAAGCGTCTCAGAAAGAGTTTTCACCGCAACATATCCATTGCTCAGGAAATAAACAACGGATTACAATAATATAACATTCCCTATAATCAGTAACAGGTGATACCTATGTCTATCAAATATGGTTTTATTGAAAGGCAATCAAAGGCTAGATCAAGCTTAGAAAGCAAACATCGGGTAATATCCGACGCTACGGCGGGGCCTCGGTGCGGCTGCTGAGTAAGACTATAGGACACTCATTTATGACATTGTGCCGTTTGTTCAACACAACTCTTAGCAACAAAGTTTATTTTCATACAATAGGCCTATATATTACATTTCAATATTAAAATTAAATAGAAAAACAACACTTCTGTGTCCAATTAGTCTAGTTTTGTAATAGAGAGGAATGGTCACATATTCCCACCTATAAACATGTTTTTGCCCAATGCTGACAGCTGGTCAGCAGGTGGTTTCATGAATAGACAATATTTTGGACCAATTAGAAATATATATATATTTGCAAAAGCAGTGTTGGGTAACTAGTAAAGGTGTTAAATTGGTTGTCAGTGGCTGGCAGCGCAGTGTGCACTGTACATCTAATCGCAAAAACCCGACGCTTATTTTGTCTTGATCAACAGCGATACATTTGACAAAATACAGCGAAATCCCCAAATTCTTAATATCCAGTAAGCAATAGGAATTAACTGCAAACAAATTCAAAGTTGTATGCTATCAATATCACACAAAAGTAGAGAGAAGCTGTGATCTCACCTCACAAACAAATGGACAAGAAATAATCATTTTGCAAACAACATCATGTTCTGTTCGTTAGTCAACAATGATCTAAATGGAAAGTTTATTTCAGCAACTAGAAAGTGACAGTTTGACAGTTTGAGACGTTTTTGCTGCGCAGGCCAGTCCTCGTTTAAGTTCATTGCTTTCATCTGTTGTTCTGCTGTGCGCAACAGGGCATATCTCCGCCAGGCCAGGTTTACCTACCCAGGCCATGAAATTCATAGGCAGTCATATTAGCCAATTAGAATGAAATCTGCTAAAACTGACTCATATACTGATACAGAACCATATATAGGCTATATATTGTCGCTGTCGGATGGAAACCTTGTATGTTCTTTTTTTATTATTATTTTAAAACAATTTAAAATTGTGAAAATAGCCAATCTGCAAGCTATACTTATTAATACTTAAGACATATTATATTTTAAATAGTGCAATATCAACAAAAGTCATTATTAGTGCAAGTTCAATCACATTTTATTTGAATGAAAATAACTTGTGGGGAAAATACATAAAATCTCTAATCTGTGAATCTAATGTGATTCATGTGACCCCTACTTCAGTCAGTGAAGACCAGGGCTGAAAGTGACATAATTGAGACCAGTATAACTTTATACAAATATTGGTAATTTGCCAACACATTATTTTGTGAAATAAATGGGTTATATAACACTTATTATTACAACACTCTTAAATGGTAATAATCAATGTTCTGCTTTGGAAAGCTGATGAATATGTGCTCTCTATAGGGCAAAAGCATCTAAGGCTAAACGTAGCTCCAAACTAGTTGAATGCGCTCAGTTATGTGTGTGTGGATGCATGTATTATTATTATTATTATTATTATTATTATTATTATTATTATTAGATACTGTATGTGTGTTGGGTGGGAATCACATCCTGCCAAAAATGTGTCTACACCGCTGGCCTGTAGCATTTGTCAAATAAATAGATGTAGTTGAATACATATTCCCTACACTTCTAATAGCCTACATGACTTTATGCTAATGGTAATAGAAGAAATATGTATTCACTCACATTTATTTATTTTACACATGCCACAGGCCTATACATCAAACTATAGAGGTGCTACAGGATGATTTTATTTTAATATATACAAGAATAACTATCTGTGAAATATAACCCATTTATTTCACAAAATAATGTGTTGGCAAATTACCAATATTTGTATAAAGTTATACTGGTCTCAATTATGTCACTCTCAGCCCTGGTCTTCACTGACTGAAGTAGGGGTCACATGAATCACATTAGATTCAGAATCAGGTTTATTGTCACATCACAGGTTTACAAGGTAAAAAAGTGGGTGAAATTCGTTTTTGTACATCGTTCCCATCGCAACGTTAATTTCCATAGAAAGAAGAGGGGGGGGGGGGAGAAGAAGAGGGGTGGGGGGCAAGTGGGAAGGAGATCAAAACAAGAGAACAACAGAAGGCCAGACAAGTTATCTACATATTTACAAAGTACCTGAGATAATAAAAAACTAAGGTGCCTGAGCATAGCAGCAATGTATGTATACTGTGCATGTTATACTTATACTGTGCATGATATACATATGGACGTTAAGGTGCTTAGAGAAAAAAGAGCACAATAAAAAAGAAAAAAAAAAGTCAGTGCGTTATACATGGGATTAAGGTGCAAAAGGTCAGTGCGTGTCCACCTAGGGTGGACTGACCCTAGTATAATCCGCAAGTAGCTCCATGAGGGAGTGCAACAAAAAGTCATTTGTACCTGGTGTAGTCCACAGGTGTGTCCGAGGGGGAGCTAAGTCCAAGTCATTTGTCCCTGGTATAATCCACAGGTGTGTTCAGGAAGAGCCAGAAAAGTCTGCACCGCCTGTTGTCAGGCTGCTGAACAAGGCTTATGCCTCATTCAGCATTCTGACAGCAGCCGGATTAAAACTGCACCAGAACCTGGTGGTGGAACTCTTGATACTGCGGTAGAGCCCCTTTCCCGGTCGCGGTCGTTGTAGGGCTTTGAACAGTTTGTGACTTGGGTGGTGCTTGTCCTTGATGATGCGCTTGGCTTTGACCACGCACCGCTTTTTGTACAGTTCCTGGAGCGCTGGGAGCTCGCCTCCCATTATTCGCTCTGCCGATCGCACTACTCGCTGTAGGCTGTTAGACAGTTCCCGTACCAGGCCGTGACACAGCCTGTTAGGATGCCTTCAACAGAACTGTTGTAATACAGCCTGAGGATGCGATGTCCTACTCCGAGCTTCTTCAGGCGGCGGAGCCAGTACAGTCGCTGCTGAGCCTTTTTCCTCACGTGTGTGGTGTGCGTCTTCCATTTGAGGTCCTCCTCGATGTGTACTCCGAGGAACTTGAACTCGCTGACCCTTTCCACTGCAGCACCGTCGATGAGGATGGGCGCATGGTCTCTCCGCGGCCTCCTGAAGTCCACGATCAGTTCTTTGGTCTTGTCGACGTTAAGAGCGAGGTTGTTCTCCCTGCACCAGAGTGCCAGTGAGTTGATCTCCTCTCTATAGTCAGACTCGTCGTTGTTGACGATTCGGCCTATCACTGTCGTGTCGTCCGCGTACTTTATGATGGTGTTGGAGACATGTGTGGCTATGCAGTCATACGTGTACAGGGAGTAGAGGAGAGGGCTCAGCACGCATCCCTGGGGTGCTCCGGTGTTGAGGGTCAGGGGGTCGGATGTGATGCTGCCCATTCTCACCACCTGATGTCGGTTGGACAAGAAGTCCTGTATCCAGTCGCACATGCTTGGGTGTAGCCCTAGGTCTCTGAGCTTTTTGTCAAGTATTGCTGGGACAATGATGTTGAATGCTGAGCTGTAGTCCACGAACAGCATACGTACATATTTGTCCTTCAGCAGCTTGTTGTCCATGTGCGAGAGGACGGTGTGGAGAGCCATGGCAATAGCGTCGTCGGTGGATCTGTTTTTGTGGTATGCATACTGCCACGGATCCAGCGAGGCAGGTAGCGTGGAGCTGATGTATTCCCTCACCAGTTTCTCGAAGCACTTGCTGACGATCGGGTGAGAACGACAGGTCTCCAGTCGTTCAGGCATGTCACTTTGGCCTTTTTGGGAATGGGCACAATAGTTGACATTTTGAACCCTGCAGGGACCACAGCCTGGGAGAGGGAGAGGTTAAAGATGTCAGCGAAGACACCCGCCAGCTGGTCTGCACATGCCTTAAGGACCCGGCCTGGAATCCCATCAGGTCCGGCTGCCTTGTGGATGTTGACCCGTGCGAAGGCTGTACGCACTTCTCTCTGATGGTTAGAGGGTTCTCCTCTGCTGGTGCTGCTGATGGCCCCGCTTGGCTGCCGCGGTTGGGGCTGATCTCAAACCGGCCGTAGAAAGTGTTCAGTTCGTTGGGGAGGGAGGCAGGCGGGTTCACCTCGCTTCTGGTTCTTGTTTTGCAGTCTGTCAAGGTGTGTACCGCCTGCCATGTGCTCCTGATGTCGCCATTGCTGAGTTGGTCTTGCATCTTTTTTGTGTAGGCCTTTTTCGCCTTCCTGATGGCGCTGTTTAGGGCCGCGCGTGTCGTGTTGCGCGTTTCCACGTCGCCAGATTTGAAACCAGCATCCCGTTCATGCAGATGTGCACGTACTCCGCTGTCCATCCATGGTTTCTGATTGGGATAGATCCGAACTTTTTTTTTATGGGACTATGTCATCTATGCACTTACTGATAAAGCCAGTGACTGAGTCTGAGAGTTTGTTGATGTTATTCCCAGCGGCGTTCTTAAACATCCCCCAGTCAGTCTGGTAGAAGCAGGATTGTAGCATAGCGTCTGTGTCCTCAGACCAGATTCGGATTTCCTTCTCAACGACCGGCTCCCTTTTTAGCCTCTGTTTGTAGGCAGGTAGCAGCTGGATGGCGTAGTGGTCAGAGCTTCCTAGCGGTGGGCGGCGGAGAGCTTTGTATCCATCCTTGAAGGGCATGTAGCAGTGGTCAAGAATATCGTCACCACGGGTACTGCAGGTGTCATGCTGGTGGAATTTGGGAAAGACCTTTTTTAAGTCTGTCCGGTTGAAGTCGCCTAGGCAGATGGCTGCGCAGTCCGGGTGACGATTTTCTTGTGCACTGATAGCCTGGTGTAATTCCCTCATAGCTGTGTCCTTATTAGCTCCAGGATGAATGTAAACAACGGCTACAATCACAATGCTGAAGTCGCGTGGTAGGTAGAAAGGACAGCAGGCTATGATTAAAAGTTCAAGGTCTGGTGAGCAGTGACTATCTAGGATTTTAACATCTTTGCACCAGTTGTTGTTGATCAAGGCACAAACTCCCCCCACACGTTGCTTACCGCTTAGTACAGGGTCTCTGTCTTTCCTATACGCGGTGAAGCCAGGAGGAGTGATGGAAGAATCAGATGCTAACTCCGTTAGCCACGTCTCCGTTAGCACAACAATCGACGTGTTCCTCGTCTCAGTGTTATACTTAACGCGCGCCAGTAAGTCGTCCATAGTGGTCACTGTTCTTGATTCACACAGAGATCTAACGTTCGCTAGCAGGATTGAAGGCAGTGCAGGTTTATATCCACGTTTTGTTGTTCTTACGAGGAGACCCGCTCTTTTTCCTCGTCGGCCTGGTCGTCTTCTTCGCCGCTTCCGTGCCATTGTCCCGGCCGGGACAAAGGGGAGCCCTCCCCCCACCCAGCCGAGTGGAGGGTTTTCCGCAAAAAAGTCCGGAATTCTGTGTGTAATCGCTGTGCTGATGTCCATAAGTGCTTGTCTGTCATAACTCCTTAGACACCCGACGGTGTAGGAAAAAAAGAGAAGGCTAAAAAATACTAAAAAGACGGAAAAACGTTGCGACGCTACGGAGCGAGTACGAAAGCAGCCTTCCTCCATGGCGCTCCCAGACATATCACAGATTAGAGATTTTATGTATTTTCCCCACAAGTTATTTTCATTCAAATAAAATGTGATTGAACTTGCACTAATAATGACTTTAGTTGATATTTCACTATTTAAAATATAATATGTCTTAATTATTAATAAGTATAGCTTGCAGATTGGCTATTTTCACAATTTTTAATTGTTTTAGAATAATAATAAAAAAAGAACATACAAGGTTTCCATCCGACAGCGACAATATATAGCCTATATATGGTTCTGTATCAGTATATGAGTCAGTTTTAGCAGATTTCATTCTAATTGGCTAATATGACTGCCTATGAATTTCATGGCCTGGGTAGGTAAACCTGGCCTGGCGGAGATATGCCCTGTTGCGCACAGCAGAACAACAGATGAAAGCAATGAACTTAAACGAGGACTGGCCTGCGCAGCAAAAACGTCTCAAACTGTCAAACTGTCACTTTCTAGTTGCTGAAATAAACTTTCCATTTAGATCATTGTTGACAAACGAACAGAACATGATGTTGTTTGCAAAATGATTATTTCTTGTCCATTTGTTTGTGAGGTGAGATCACAGCTTCTCTCTACTTTTGTGTGATATTGATAGCATACAACTTTGAATTTGTTTGCAGTTAATTCCTATTGCTTACTGGATATTAAGAATTTGGGGATTTCGCTGTATTTTGTCAAATGTATCGCTGTTGATCAAGACAAAATAAGCGTCGGGTTTTTGCGATTAGATGTGCAGTGCACACTGCGCTGCCAGCCACTGACAACCAATTTAATACCTTTACTAGTTACCCAACACTGCTTTTGCAAATATATATATATTTCTAATTGGTCCAAAATATTGTCTATTCATGAAACCACCTGCTGACCAGCTGTCAGCATTGGGCAAAAACATGTTTATAGGTGGGAATATGTGACCATTCCTCTCTATTACAAAACTAGACTAATTGGACACAGAAGTGTTGTTTTTCTATTTAATTTTAATATTGAAATGTAATATATAGGCCTATTGTATGAAAATAAACTTTGTTGCTAAGAGTTGTGTTGAACAAACGGCACAATGTCATAAATGAGTGTCCTATAGTCTTACTCAGCAGCCGCACCGAGGCCCCGCCGTAGCGTCGGATATTACCCGATGTTTGCTTTCTAAGCTTGATCTAGCCTTTGATTGCCTTTCAATAAAACCATATTTGATAGACATAGGTATCACCTGTTACTGATTATAGGGAATGTTATATTATTGTAATCCGTTGTTTATTTCCTGAGCAATGGATATGTTGCGGTGAAAACTCTTTCTGAGACGCTTGGACACTATACCGATGTTGGCTCCATAAGCTGTAGCCTTTGATTTCCTTTGAATAAAACCATATTTGATCAAGGAATTGACACTCTCACTTCTGGTGATCATAGGAAAATTAGAATCACATATTTTCGTTTTTCGAATTAGCAGAGAGAGAGAGAGAGAGAGAGAGAGAGAGCGAGCCTGATGTTGCCATTCTGCGCCCGGCCCCCTACTGTATCCATTGCAACCAGAACCAACTGTACACCAACAAGGACAAAACGATAATAATAATTATTAGTATTATAATAATAGCATCAATTCGTTCACCATAATAAAGAATAGGATGGACGCACACTGTCGCACAGGCTATTATATCGCATAATCCAAGTAAATCCACCGTGCGTAAAGGTGAGTATAAGGATCTTGAGGGAACAACTTAGGATCTCGAGCGCTCAAGTTAATAAGACGTTAGAACGAGATAAGGATCTTGAGCGCACGACATAAGGATCTTGTTCCCACACTTTATTATGATGTGGGAACGTCTTAGGATCTCGAGCGCTCAAGTTAATAAGACGTTAGAACGAGATAAGGATCTTGAGCGCACGACATAAGGATCTCGTTCCCACACTTTATTATGATGAGGGAACGTCTTAGGATCTCGAGCGCTCAAGTTAATAAGATGTTAGAACGACATATATGTCGTTAGAACGAGATAAAAAAAAATTCTGCTCCATGGCCCTTTAGGGGCTCCGTAGATTTGAGTTAAATATGTTCCCTTTAAAAAAAATATATATATACAAAGATTTTCAAAAATAGCAGATCTACAAGCTCATGGTGCTCACTCGGTACCGCGCTATGAGTTTGTATATCTGCTATTTTTGAATAGCCAAAGACATCTAAAAATGACACAGATTCTTTCCTGGTCTAAATGGGTTAAGTGTGTAGGAGCAAGTAAGGGAGGCAAAATAAATGGTAGAACTTGAAAGAGGCTCTCTCTCCGCGCAGCACATATCTTCACCAGGCCAGCTGGCCTATACTCAGGGTTGTGTAAGACAGTGGTTCCCGAACGTTTTCGTGCCAAGGACCCCCAAATTGATATGAATTTGGTGACGGACCCCTACCTGGAAATATGTTATGCCAGGGACCCCCAGAAGCAAAGATTTGAGGTCAAAATGTTCGCCTTATAAAAAGAAAAAGATTTAAAGATTTGCACACATTTTCGAGATTTTTCAAAAATAGCAGATCTACAAGCTCATAGCGCGGCACTCGGTGCCGCGCTATGAGCTTGTATATCTGCTATTTTTGAATAGCCAAAGTATAAAATACGGTTAAAGTGGTTAAAATGATTGTGACACTGTATTAACACATTTTTGTTGAGGACCCCCTGGTACCCCACCAAGGACCCCTGGGGGTCCCCGGACCCCACCTTGAGAACCAATGGTGTAAGACATGGGTAGCAGCGGCCCGTCAAACAAAATCATGTTTCTGTAACAAACTGTGACAATTGCACATTCATGGTGCCCCGGTCTAAGTGAAATCGCTTGTGTCTGGACCAGAGCATGTGAGCGGAGCGGGTGGAAATGCCGCACGGCGCTCCAGGGGGCTAGTTTCACGCTCGCTATTCGCTCACGTTGCCCCCCCCCCCCCCCCCGCGCTCCGCTCCCCGTCGCTCCGTCGCTCACTTTGATTTGCGCACCTCTCGCTCCATGCTCCGCTCAAACAGGGCCACTCAACAGTAAAAGAAAAGAAAAGAAAAATAAAGTAGAAATTCTAATGAAATCTTGATGAAGGATGTGCACAGCGGTGCGCTGTGCACTGCTGGATGTCTGTGTGTCTCTGAGTCCGTGCGACCGGGCATGCTCAAACATTCGGTGCGCGGGGCGGCTTGGAGCGGCAGTCGGTCCTCGCTCCGAGTAGCAATCCAACCTATTTATAAACCAGCTACACGCTCACGTCAAAATCGCGTCGCTCCACTCCTCGCTCCGCTCCGCTCACATGCTCTGGTCTGGACTCTGGTTCCCAAACTTTTCAGGCTGTGAACCCCCAAAATAATCATAATAATCATATAACCCCCCACCCTGACAAGCACTTGAAATTGTAGGCATTATGATACGATAATACGATAATACTTTATTGTCAGTTCACACTGAAATTTGTCTTGCGACCCAGCAGCCATGTATGCAACAATAAACAGTACACACATTTGACATGACATAAGAAAACAAAACAAAATACATACATAAAGACATACAAAGACAAGAGCAATGTCCACCTCTCAGCCTACCCCAAGCCCAACTCCTGATTAAGCCTCAATGTCGTCTGATGGACAAAGGACCTCTTCAGTTTGACCTTATTGTATGTAGGAACACTGTATCTCCTTCCTGAAGGCAGCAACCTATATTCTCCATACAAAGCATGGCTAGTGTTTGAAGTGATATTACTTGCCAACCTTATCATACTGTCATTATACGTAGATGTATAGAGCCTCTGAAGTGGTTGTCCAACAATCTTTGAACAAATGTTCAGTTGCTGCAGCAGTTGTGACTTTAAGGCTACAGACAGACATCCATACCAGGTGGTACTACAGTACTGAAGAACACTCATAATAACAGAAGTGAAAAACAAAAGAAGAATCTGTCTACTAGCACCAAAAGATCTCAGGCGGCGAAGGAAATAGACTCTTTGCTTTGTCTTCTTACTCGGTTCCACTCTGTTCCACAGATACATATTGTGAAAATAGACGAACTACAAGCTCACAACGCCTCGCACTGCGAGGAAATTGGACACGTGGTCTGCTAGAACATAGCAGAAACAAAGGGTCCTACCAGAATGAACCGGAAGTCCAACCACTACGCGACTGAATATTTAGATGTAGGAGTAATAGCAAAGAGTGTGTTTTGAAAAAATGGCAGAACATGTAGTCTAGCATAAATGGCCGTGGCCAAATGTGTCATGATCCAAGAAATCGATGGGGGAAATAAAAATTCAAGAGTTATATACCAAAATGTGAAGCTGGATTTTATAGCGCCACCATGAGGTTGATTTGAAAAATGTGGGGTTGCGGTCCCTTTGGCCATATAGGCAGGCAGAAATAGGGGAGGGAACTGTACACACACACACACACACACACACACACACACACACACACACACACACACACACACACACACACACACACACACACACACACACACACACACACACACACACACACACACAGGTTTATAGGAAAAGGGGAGATAATCCCACCATTGCTTTGCATGGCCCTTAGCTGATGAGTACGGAATCGGATCACTGCCAATACTCCTAACTTCAAATAAAGGTTTCAGAACCTTGAAAACCTTTTTTGCAAGACTGAAAACTCGTTTCGAATCTCTGAAAAAAGTGTTGAATCTCTGAAAAAAGTGTTGAATCTCTGAAAAAAGTGTTGATAGGCCGAAAAAAAATTTCAAAACTCTGAACAAATATTTTACAGTGTTTCGCCAACACATTTTCAGAGTTTCAAATTTGTCACAAACACACTTTCAGAATATGCATTTTGGCACTGTTCTCCCTGGGTATTATTTTGTTTTACATGTGTGAAACCTTGTAAACTCCTGACTTAAAATAAAGGGTTCAAAAGGCTTGAAAATAATTTCAAGACTGAGAACTGGTTTTGAATCTTTGAAAAAAGTGTTGATAGGCTGAAAGTGTTTCTCAAATCCTTGCAAACACATTTTACAGTGTTTCGTCAACACCTTTTCAGAGTTTCAAATTGGTCACAAACACACTTTCAGAATATGCATTTTGGCACTGTTCTCCTTGGGTATTATTTTGTTTTCCATGTTAGAAACCTTTTAAATGGGAATCGTTTTTGAAACTAGCAACTTTATTGTTGAAAGACTGAAAAAAAAATCAATGGTTAAACTTTATTTTGAAACTGTGATTTAGCGTCACACACACAGCAGCACATTCTCCTCAAATCTCTGAACACACACACACACACGCGCGCGCGCACGCACACACACAGCAGCAGCGGCGGCAGAGGCATGCCATAAGTGTTGAAACTCTGAAACTGCTACTCGAAACCTCGCAGGGAGGCGGGGGGGAGCGGAGGCGGGACCAGAGGCGGGGCCGTTTGAAGTCTATTCCATTCGCTCCAAATGACACACTTCAGTTTTATTCATGGTTTACACAGGAAATAATGAACTGATTACAATAATGTAAATTCTCTCAAATCAGTAACAGGTAGGTGATACATATGCCCATCAAATATGGTTTTATTGAAAGGCAATCCAGGTACCAACATTCGGGGAATATCTGACGGCTTGGAGCGCCTCAGTGCGGCTGCAGAGTTCATCTTGGAATTTGTCATTACAATTTTACTGTAATCCACATTCCTAAACCCCCCCACTCCTACACCCCCCCCCCAAAGGGACCCCCCCCGAACCCCCCCCCCCCCCCCCTGGCCCAAGGGGTCACTCATAATAATTCTATATCAGCATATTTTGTGCATTCAAACAGAACAGTTGAGATTTCATTTGGCCAGATCTCTGGCAATTGTACTTGAATTCTTATAATTTTAATGTTTATATGGTCTTTCAAGTTTATATTTTCATTTGGTATCAGTCATGAATTTATTAGAATGTATTAGAATTCATTTTCTCTATTGATATCAAGCCGGATTTTTCCACGTGCGCAAGTGCATGCTGTAACATAATAATACACAACGT
Source organism: Gymnoscopelus braueri (assembly GCF_963280865.1). Lineage (NCBI taxonomy): Eukaryota > Metazoa > Chordata > Actinopteri > Myctophiformes > Myctophidae > Gymnoscopelus > Gymnoscopelus braueri. The sequence continues at coordinate 16,885 of NW_027660702.1, read as the reverse complement.
GTACTGTACATATATATAGCCCACTGTAGGCTAACATTTTTGGGGGTTTTAGCTATGGACCCTCAAGCTCCAAGCTCCACCTTAGCGCCGCTAATGGAGCGGTTTCAGAAAAGAAAAATGAAAAAAATTAAACCGAAAAAAAGGTGTGTCTGTCTATCTATAAATCTATCTAAATATCTATCTATCTATCTATCAAACTATCTATCTCCAGCATGTTGTTCAACAAATAGCAGATCTACAAGCTCACAACAACTGTTATTGTGAGCTTATCTGCTATTTTCAAATAGCGTATGTATAAAATATGTCTGAATTGGTTAGTGATTCATAATATAATCATTTATATCTGCGAAGTGTAGGATTATTATAATTATTATTATTATATCACAATTAAAGTAAGCGCATCGGTTAGTGTGATTCGGTCGGTCTGTCTGTCGGTCTGTCTGTCTGTCTGTCTGTCTGTCTGTGTATATGTATCTATCTATCTATGTATCTTGTAGATCGATCGATCTGTCTGTCTGTCTGTCTGTCTGTCTGTCTGTCTGTCTGTCTGTCTGTCTGTCTGTCTGTCTGTCTGTCTGTCTGTCTGTCTGTCTGTCTGTCTGTCTGTCTGTCTGTCTGTCTGTCTGTCTGTCTGTCTGTCTGTCTGTCTGTCTGTCTGTCTGTCTGTCTGTCTGTCTGTCTGTCTGTCTGTCTGTCTGTCTGTCTGTCTGTCTGTCTGTCTGTCTATCTAACTATCTATCTCCAGCAATATGTACCACTTGCCTACAGCTGCCCCCCCCCCCCCCCCCCCAATAAATAATATCAGTCCAGTAATGACAGCCCCAGATGTAAGCTCCCAACGCGGTGATTAGCAACACGTTGTTCAACAAATAGCAGATCTACAAGCTCGGTTACTGTGAGCTTGTAGATCTGCTATTTTCAAATAGCGTATGTATAAAATAGGTCTGAAGTGGTTAGTGTATGGTTCATAATATAATAATTTATATCAGACAGACAGACAGACAGACAGACAGACAGACTGGTTCAGTCCATTAATGTTGTATTCAGAATAATAAAAAAAATATATATATATTATTATTATTATTATTATCATCATTATTATTACCCTTATTATTATTACCCTTATTATTATTATTATTATTACCCATATTATTATTATTACTACAACTTGTTATATCCACATAATAAGGCACGCTACTAGAAGGGTGAGCTTTATAGGTCCATCTTTACTGGGTAACAAACATGTACGCTGGCAACGCACGTTACAAGCCGGTACAACAACAGAGCAGTCACACTTTACGGTCTAGTGTCGTAAACACAACGGTACACTCATACACAACATTTCCCCCCCCCATAGAAAACCATGAAACACAACCCCACCCCCCCAATGTCTTATGCATTCAGAAATTGGTAACATAGTCCTTGAGGTAATCTGGTCGAGCCCGGTCTCGAACTGGCCGTGCCACGGGCACCACCGGGTGGTCATTAGGTGCCGGAGGGCGCACCACCACCAGCTGGTCGGTTATCTGCATAGGCGTGGACCAGAAAGACTGCAGCTTGTGGCCCCTGTGAGGGCGGCGGACGCGGACCCAGTCCAGGGCCGCGAACGATGGAGTCTTCACCCTCCGTGTCCTGTCGAAACGCTGCTTCATCTGACGCTGCCGGTGGCGGACTCTGTTGCGCCCTCGAGCTGAAGGTGGCACCATCACGGAAGCCCTCAGTCGATCCAAAGGCAGCTGCAGCTCCCGTCCCAACATGAGGAATGCTGGGGAGCAACCGGTAGTGGAATGCTTTGAGGCTCTGTAGTGCAGAAGCGTGCGGCGAAGAGCTGTAGAGAAGGAGAAGCCATCTGCCAGGTGAGCTCTGATGCCATTCTTCAGTGTCTGGTTAAATCTTTCCACCCCCCCGTTGGCCTCAGGGTGGTAGAATGATGTACGGACGTGCTTTATGCCCTTGTCCTCCAGGAAGGCAGCAAACTCCGCAGAGATAAACTGGGGGCCATTATCCGTCGTGATGGCCGTAGGGTGCCCCCAGCGGGAGAAGAGCAAGTCCAGGAACTCAGTCACCACGCGGGTGGTAACAGTCCCCGTGGAGAGCACCTCAGGCCACTTGGAATGAAGGTCGTACACCACCACCATGAAACGCTGGTGGTGTGGGACTGCATGAAGCTCCCCGCAGATGTAGAGCTGGAGGTGCTCCCAGGGCTTGTCAGGCCAATGCAGCGGTTGCAGCGGCGGCGGGGCGGGTGGGCCGGTTTTTCCACTGAGAAGGCAAGCTGTACAGTCCCTCACTAAGGCCTTGATGTCTCTGTCAATGCCAGGCCACCACACCAGGTCACGACAGCGCTGCTTCACCCTCACAATGCCCAGATGACCCTCGTGGGCCATGGTCAAGATACATGGTCTTAGGCAGTCAGGCACCACGGTGCAGAGGCCGCGGGCTATGCAGACGTCATTCCAGCAGGACAGCTCGTCCTTGACCCGGTGAAAGGGAACCAGCTGGTCTGGGACCTTAGCGGGCCACCCCGAGCGGATAAAAGTGCGGAGCTGGGAGAGCACCGGGTCCTGTTCCGAGGCTGTCTGGAGCTCTTGGAGTGAGACTGTAGGCTGGAGTGGAGAGTGGAGCATCTGGATGAGGCCCTGCTCAGCGGAGTCAGGACCAGGATCTGGAGAAGGGCCGGGGGTTGCCCGTGACAGTAGGTCTGCTACTACGTTGTCACGACCTGGAGTGAATTGCAGGCTGAAGTTATACTGCTGGAGCCGCTCCGACCAGCGATGGATCCTGAGTGGCCTATGCCCTGTGCCAGACGTTGCGAGCAGAGCCGTGAGGGCCTGGTGATCCGTCCGCAGTGTGAAGGAACGGCCATACAAGTACATATGCCAACGCTCGCTCGCTCGCTCAGATGCAAGCCAAGGCCTCCCGTTCCCCCACTGAGTACTTTTGTTCTGCTGAGTTAGAGCCCGAGAGGCAAAAGCGATGGGCCGCTCAACGCCAGCATGGATCTGGGACAGCACAGCCCCCAGCGCTGGAGGCGTCACAGGTGAGGAGTGTGGGGCTTGCGAGGTCGAAGTGTGCGAGCACGGGTGGCGAGGTGAGCTGGACTTTGAGCTGCTGGACGGCGTCTGAACAGGCGGGGGTCCAAACCCATGGTGCGTCCTTCTTCAACAGCTCGCGCAGCGGGGCTGTGGTGGCCGAATACTGAGGGAGAAAACGTAAGTAGTAGGCTGTCATTCCGAGGAACGAGGCCACTTGGGCTGGACAGGCAGGCTCAGGGAGGCGTAGCACAGCCTCCACATTAGACTGGAGTGGACGGAGCCCCTTGGCATTCAGGCGGAACCCCACAAACTCTATCTCAGGCACGGCGAAGACACATTTGTCCCCGTTCAGAGTGAGGTGCTGGCTGGCAAGGACATGGAGGACTCGGCGAAGGCGCTCGTCGTGGGCAGCAGGCGTTGAGCCATGAACCACAATGTCAATCAAATAGATCGCTACCCCAGGGATGCCTGCTAGTATGGTGGCCATGATTTTCTGGAAACAGCTGGGGGCCGAGCTGGGTCCGAAAGGCATCCTCGTGTATCGAAACACCCCCATGTGTGTGACAAAGGCGGTGAGACTCCGGCTGTCAGGGTGTAGAGGAACCTGCAGATAGCCCTGCCGAAGATCCAGCTTTGTGAATATGGTAGAACCATGGAACTGTGTGGTCAGTTCCTCCGCTGTAGGCAACGGGTACTTGTCGGGGATGACTGCCTTGTTAACTGCCTTGAGATCAATGCACAGGCGCAGCTTCCCTGTCTTCTTCCGCACAGCCACCAGATTCGAGATCCATGGTGCCGCGTTGACTGGCTCAATTATGCCTGCCTCCAAGAGGTTGTTGAGCTCTCCAGCCACCTCGTCGCGCAGGGCAAGAGGAACGCGTCGCAGGGGCTGGATGACAGGGTGTACATCAGGGTTGAGGAGGGGCTGGTGGTTAAAGGCAGTGAGGCAACCCAGCCCAGCGAACAGTCCAGGCCATTGTTGGGGCCACAGTGAATCAACATGGTGGATAGTGAGCCCACTGTAATCCATGAGCACAAAACCTAGGTCAGTGAACAAGTCCAGGCCCATGAGGTTAGCACCGTGGCTTGCCACTTGGAATGTGAAAGAGGAAACAGTCTTAGTGCCATAGCGCACCGTGGAGCTGAAGGTGCCCACAATGTTAATTTTGGAATTACCATAACCCTTGAGGGGCACTTTGGACGGCGCAGCAAGCGTGTGGTGTGGGAATAATTGTGTGACTGTAGCCGCATTCAAGAGGGACGCGTTAGCCCCAGTGTCGAGCAGTAACGGCAGGCACACGCCATCAAGCTCCACAGTACACACCTTGAACGGCCGGCGAGCAGCACTCACAGAGTGTATAGTAGTCGTGGGTGCAGGGTCAGTAGCTGAGAAAGGCTGCCGTGGGGTGGTGGCCGGGGCAGAACGGCAAACCTTGGAAAAATGGTTTTGTTTACCACAACGTTGGCAACGCTGGCCCCTGGCGGGACAGTTTTGGGCTCTGGAAGCATGTGATGATGAGCCGCAGTTACTGCAGCGCTGACCTGGGGGGCGCTGTCGTCCAGCATAGTTTATGTGGGAAGCGTCCTGGAGAGGATCAGGGCTAGCTGAACGCGATGGGGACTCGACCTGCTGTGCTGTGAGTGCAGGCAGTGGAGATGAGGCGCAAGCCAATTGCCTGGCAAACCCCTCTGCTGTCTCAAGTTGAAAAGCTATTTCCACAGCCTTATGGAGAGTCAGATCATCTGGGGACATTATCAATTTCTCACGAACCTTTGGGTTGTTTGTGTGCTCGGCTAGCTGGTCTCTAATCATTTCGTCCTGTAATGCTTCAAACTTGCACAGGCTGGCCAAACCCCTCAGATCGGCCACATATTGGTGAACTGACTCACCCGCACGTTGTCGGCACTGGCGAAACAAAATCCTACGGAGGATAACGCTTTGTGGGGCTGCAAAATGTCCAGACAGTAATGTGACACAGTCTGCATATTTTTCGGCGGTCCCAAGAGTGGTGAATATCCGCTGTCCTTCTGTGCCCAGGCAGTGGATTAAGATGGCCCTTTTCCGTGCATCGCTTACGTCCGTGAGTCCCAGAGCCGTGATGTAGGTCTCGAACGACCCCAGCCGGCGAGTCCATGGTACAGGAGGCTCGCCCGGGAACGATAAGAAAGCGGGAGGCGGTGAGAAAGTCATCTCCATCCTCGTCGTCAATGTTATATCCACATAATAAGGCACGCTACTAGAAGGGTGAGCTTTATAGGTCCGTCTTTACTGGGTAACAAACATGTACGCTTATTATTATTATTATTATTACTATTATTATTATTATTATTACATTAATGTTGATGTTCTGTCACAGCTCACTGTTGCGCGCACGTTGATTGACGGGTCAGGGTCAGTAATCATCACGTATAGGCCTACTCAGAGACGCTCACATGCTGCAGGTTTCTCAGATGTTTTCTCGTTAATTAACCCACTTGTCACATCTCACATGAATAGTACACGCATCAGACAGACAGACAGACAGACAGACAGACAGACAGACCCAGACCCAATCACACTAACCGATGCGCTTACTTTAATTGTAATATAATAATAATAATTATAATAATCCTACACTTCGCAGATATAAATGATTATATTATGAATCACTAACCAATTCAGACATATTTTATACATACGCTATTTGAAAATAGCAGATAAGCTCACAATAACAGTTGTTGTGAGCTTGTAGATCTGCTATTTGTTGAACAACATGCTGGAGATAGATAGTTTGATAGATAGATAGATAGATAGATAGATAGATAGATAGATAGATAGATATTTAAATAGATTTATAGACAGACAGACAGACAGACAGACAGACAGGCCTTTTTTTCGGTTTAATTTTTTTCATTTTTCTTTTCTGAAACCGCTCCATTAGCGGCGCCAAGGTGGAGCTTAGAGCTTGGGGGTCCATAGCTAAAACCCCCAAAAATGTTAGCCTAGTGGGCTATATATATGTACAGTACACGTTGTGTATTATTATGTTACAGCATGCACTTGCGCACGTGGAAAAACCCGGCTTGATATCAATAGAGAAAATGAATTCTAATACATTCTAATAAATTCATGACTGATACCAAATGAAAATATAAACTTGAAAGACCATATAAACATTAAAATTATAAGAATTCAAGTACAATTGCCAGAGATCTGGCCAAATGAAATCTCAACTGTTCTGTTTGAATGCACAAAATATGCTGATATAGAATTATTATGAGTGACCCCTTGGGCCAGGGGGGGGGGGGGTTCGGGGGGGGTCCCTTTGGGGGGGGGGGGGTGTAGGAGTGGGGGGGTTTAGGAATGTGGATTACAGTAAAATTGTAATGACAAATTCCAAGATGAACTCTGCAGCCGCACTGAGGCGCTCCAAGCCGTCAGATATTCCCCGAATGTTGGTACCTGGATTGCCTTTCAATAAAACCATATTTGATGGGCATATGTATCACCTACCTGTTACTGATTTGAGAGAATTTACATTATTGTAATCAGTTCATTATTTCCTGTGTAAACCATGAATAAAACTGAAGTGTGTCATTTGGAGCGAATGGAATGGACTTCAAACGCCCCGCCTCTGGTCCCGCCTCCGCTCCCCCCCGCCTCCCTGCGAGGTTTCGAGTAGCAGTTTCAGAGTTTCAACACTTATGGCATGCCTCTGCCGCCGCTGCTGCTGTGTGTGCGTGCGCGCGCGTGTGTGTGTGTGTTCAGAGATTTGAGGAGAATGTGCTGCTGTGTGTGTGACGCTAAATCACAGTTTCAAAATAAAGTTTAACCATTGATTTTTTTTTTCAGTCTTTCAACAATAAAGTTGCTAGTTTCAAAAACGATTCCCATTTAAAAGGTTTCTAACATGGAAAACAAAATAATACCCAAGGAGAACAGTGCCAAAATGCATATTCTGAAAGTGTGTTTGTGACCAATTTGAAACTCTGAAAAGGTGTTGACGAAACACTGTAAAATGTGTTTGCAAGGATTTGAGAAACACTTTCAGCCTATCAACACTTTTTTCAAAGATTCAAAACCAGTTCTCAGTCTTGAAATTATTTTCAAGCCTTTTGAACCCTTTATTTTAAGTCAGGAGTTTACAAGGTTTCACACATGTAAAACAAAATAATACCCAGGGAGAACAGTGCCAAAATGCATATTCTGAAAGTGTGTTTGTGACAAATTTGAAACTCTGAAAATGTGTTGGCGAAACACTGTAAAATATTTGTTCAGAGTTTTGAATTTTTTTTTCGGCCTATCAACACTTTTTTCAGAGATTCAACACTTTTTTCAGAGATTCAACACTTTTTTCAGAGATTCGAAACGAGTTTTCAGTCTTGCAAAAAAGGTTTTCAAGGTTCTGAAACCTTTATTTGAAGTTAGGAGTATTGGCAGTGATCCGATTCCATAGATGAGTCATAAAGGCTTTGGTAGTGTTCATACTGAATGTGAGTGTGTGTGTGTGTGTGTGTGTGTGTGTGTGTGTGTGTGTGTGTGTGTGTGTGTGTGTGTGTGTGTGTGTGTGTGTGTGTGTGTGTGTGTGTGTGTGTGTGTGTGTGTGTGTGTGTGTGTGTGTGTGTCGTGCGCCGTGCGTGCATTTTCATCCTGAAAACAGGATGTCAGTCTTTCTTCCCTCATCAGCCAACTGTCAGGAAGATTAGCCCCCTACACAGACATTCTGCAATTTTATCTACTGTTTTGTGTGTCTGTCTGTGTGTCTGTCTGTGTGTGTGTGTGTGTGTGTGTGTGGGGGGGAGGGGGGTGCAACGAATGTTTTTACTGTTACATTTTCAAGTCAATGTGTTTCAGTACTGCCAGTGGTGGAAAGTAACTAAGTACATTTACTCAAGTACTGTACTTAAGTACAATTTTGAGGTATTTGTACTTTACTTGAGTATTTCCAATTTCCAATACTTTTACTTCTACTCCACTACATCACAGAGGCAAATATTGTACTTTTACTCCACTACAATTATTTGAAAACTTTAGTGACTAGTTACTTTGCAGATATAAATTGTTACATTATAAAACATACATTAACCACTTTAGCCCTATTGCATACCTAGGCTATTTGAAAATAGCCGATATACAAGCTCACAACGTGTCGCATCGCGACGCGTTGTGAGCTTGTAGATCTGCTATTTTCAAACATTGTACTACTTTTACTTTGGGTAATTCCGGACTTTTACTTGTAACAGAGTACTTCTACACTGCAGTATTGATACTTTTACTTAAGTAAAACATTTGAGTACTTTTTCCACCACTGAGTACTGCACATATGTAAGTGACTGACTAATGTATGAGGATGACTAGCGAGCATACAGTACATTATCCATATCACAATATCTAGGCTGTCTGACAGCCTGTACATAATATATATCAGCCTCATATCCACTGTCAATCTTTATCCATTCATTGACAAAAAAGATGTCTGTTCATTTTACTGGTGAGTGGTGATACATCTTACATTATGCTTCCACCTACATTATGAATAGTTTATTAATAACAGTGAGTGCTGGCTGCTCTACTCTAATTAGTGGAGTGAGAGGATGCTAGGATTCTGTTAGTGGAGGGAGGATGCTAGGATTCTATTAGTGGATGGAGGATGCTAGGATTCTATTAGTGGAGGGAGGATGTTAGGATTCTATTAGTGGATGGAGGATGCTAGGATTCTATTAGTGGAGGGAGGATGTTAGGACTCTATTAGTGGAGTGAGGATACTAGGATTCTATTAGTGGAGGGAGGATGTTAGGACTCTATTAGTGGAGTGAGGATACTAGGATTCTATTAGTGGAGGGAGGATGTTAGGACTCTATTAGTGGATGGAGGATGCTAGGATTCTATTAGTGGAGGGAGGATGTTAGGACTCTATTAGTGGAGTGAGGATACTAGGATTCTATTAGTGGAGGGAGGATGTTAGGACTCTATTAGTGGAGTGAGGATGCTAGGATTCTATTAGTGGAGGGAGATGTTAGGACTCTATTAGTGGAGTGAGGATGCTAGGATTCTATTAGTGGAGGGAGGATGGATGCTAGGATTCTATTAGTGGAGTGAGGATGCTAGGATTCTATTAGTGGAGGTAGGATGGATGATTGATAGGATGTGCTTTGGAATATGTCATGGAGAGAGAGAGAGTGGGTGTGTGGGTGCGTGCAAATGCGTGTGTGTGTGTGTGTGTGTGTGTGTGTGTGTGTGTGTGTGTGTGTGTGTGTGTGTGTGTGTGTGTGTGTGTGTGTGTGTGTGTGTGTGTGTGTGTGTGTGTGTGTGTGTGTGTGTGTGTCGTGCGTCCGTGCATGCATGCGTATCATCTGCAGGTTCAAAGCATAGGGTAAGGTGGCAGGGTGACTGTTCAATGTTGCTCTCTGTGTATGTCTGATATCACCAATACACACACACACACACACACACACACACACCTCCCGACATGATGTCCCGCGTGCCTATCCTGTTCCACTCTGAAATGTGTCACAATATGGAATAAGATACTCTTGAAATGCCTTTCATCTGGATTGCTTCATATTTGAAGTTAAAACTGGAGACGCTGGTGTGTTTGAAGTTCTCCTTAGCTGACCTGAAATCCTTTTTTTAGGCCATTGGAAAACATATTCAAAGAAGATGGTGAACTCCCACATGGATATTCCCCAAAGTGTTATTTTCTCTCTTTTTACTTATTAAAGAGGAAAAAAAAATCAAAAAGAAAAAATAGCCCTAGAAAAACTGCAGTATATGATTTATTTAACAACCGGAGGCAGCGCCTGCGGGAGACAAATGGAGTTGACAGGTAGACAGAACCCAGAAATGTCAATAGTCTGGGTTCTTCTGTGGGTCAAACTTGCCCTTGGAGGCTCAGATTCAACCACTATCTTTTTATGTATTTTATTTCTTCTCTCTCTATCTACCAGATCATTCAATTCCCTCTATTGTCTTCCTTCCTCTCTTTCTCTCTCTCTCTCACCGGCGGTTGAGCCCCATTCATCAAGAATGACGTGCAGTGAATTTGTTTTTGTGGACACGGTGCAGAAAACTGTTTAACATCGTGGCATTCATCATGCTTTCGGAAATGAGGTTTGTGTACCTTTTGATGATATCTTGAAATCATGCACAAGTACAATTATTTTCTTTTCTCCCCAAGGATGGAGTTTAGAAAAGACAGAAATATGTTTGAAAATACTTTTCTGACCACACCGTTAGGCTTCTAACATATAGTTACAAACATCGCAAAACATTTACATTTATTTCACCACGTCATGCAACAAATAGTGAAAATAGCCGATCTACAAGCTCGCAACGCATCGCATCGCGACATGTTGTGAGCTTGAATGTGTTAAGGTTGCAACTTTCGATTGTCTTCTTAGTGATTATTCTATTGATTACTTTTTCCATTAACCGAAGCAAGCTAAACAATCGTTTTACTTACTTACCGTGCACCTGCTAATGCTCAATGCCCGTGTGCAAATGCAGATCAATTGCTCCAGCCGCTGGGGAGAAGCAGGCAGAAGTGACAGGTTTTGGTAACAGGTTTCAGTGTATAATTTCGGGGAATTATACACTGTACACACAGTCTTGTAGCTTTTTTTGCGTTTTCCAATAATTGTCTGGAATGGAATCAAAGGTTTTATGGGACTGGTTGGCTTGATTCCAGGATTAAAACTCATAATGTAAGGATTTTCTTGTCTTTGGAGAAAATTAATGGTGTTTCTACCTGCGGCGACTGCTATGCTCTTTAAGAGGGATGCCAGAGAGAGAGAGAGAGAGAGAGAGAGAGAGAGAGAGAGAGAGAGAGAGAGAGAGAGAGAGAGAGAGAGAGAGAGAGAGAGAGAGAGAGAGAGAGAGAGAGAGAGAGAGAGAGAGAGAGAGAGAGAGAGAGAGAGATCAATAAGTTGTGCTCTTTATCAGGGGAGCCTACCAGGTACACACAGTCTGTACCTTTCACACCATATTAACTCCAGAACACAAACACTAGAGCACACACACACACACACACACACACACACACACACACACACACACACACACACACACACACACACACACACACACACACACACACATTTGCACGCACCCACCCACAAACACAAATGCCAACACCCACACACCACACATCCACCACAGGAACACACAGACACACACCCTCTAAATTATTGACTGTCAGTAGGAGGAATGGGTCGGGACAGCACTGGTGTTAGCGGCGTGGTACCAAGCTGCTGTCCATCTGAGACATGAACACTGACAAGCCTTTACATCAATGGTTCTCAACCTTTTCAGGCTGCGGACCCCCAAAAATAATCATATTTGAACTTGGGACCCCCAGAAATAATCATATTTGAACTGGGGACCCCCAAAAGTAATCATATTTGAACTGGGGACCCCCAAAAATAATCATATTTGAACTGGGGACCCCCAAAAATAATCATATTTGAACTGGGGACCCCCAAAAATAATCATATTTGAACTGGGGACCCCCCCACCCTGACAAGCACTTGGAATTGTAGGAGTTGAGGCATTACATTTAGTCTGACTCGGTTCCACGGATAAATATTGTGAAAATAGCTGATCAGCTATTTTCACAATATTTGCCTTTTTCTGGAGTTTTTTCATTTATTTTCTTTACTTGAATTTTTTTTTTAGGTACTTTAAAAAAAAAAAATCACCCCCCAAAATCATGTGGCGACCTGCCTGGGGGTCCAGAACCACAAGTTGAGAACCACTGCTTTACATCAATGGTTCTCAAACTTTTTCTTGTCAAGGTCACCCAAATTAAATTGTATTTGACCCCCATCTGAAAATTACTTTGTGCCAGGCATCCCCATAACAATGTTTTTACAAAATGTAATCTGCCTTGGTGACCTTTGAGGTTGCAACTTTCGATTGTCTTCTTCGCGATTATTCTGTTGATTACATCTACCATTGATCGAAGCAAGCTAAACAATCGCTTTGGCTGGATTCATTGGAAAGGTATGTGTGCAATGTCTCATTGGAGATTCGAGCGCAGCATCTGTCTTTGGAACTGGTTTGGATATTAACATTAAAAAGGAATCGTGAAGATCGTGGATTATGATTGCGGCTGAAAAAAATTGTGATGCGTATATTCTGTATACGCCATCAATTTCAACAGTAATAGTTACACACATTGTATGTGGATTGTGGGAGATAGATTGCAAGAGATAGGAAACTCAAATACAAAAAGTCTGTTTTACAGCAATGCATAGCAGTGATAAAAAATGTTATCATGAACATCCAATCAAACCAAAATTGGTATTGCATGTTGAGGGGCCTCTATACAACACACCAACAAAAACGCTTTCACTTCTGCACATAGCGGGTGCCAAAAGCGCTAACAGTTGCACCGTCTGTCGCACAAACTCTATTAACCCCGCAGGCAACCCAGCCTGGTGGAGGAGATCTGCACTCCAAGGACCGCACTTTTCTAGTGCTATATATTTTGTTACTTTCCTTTTACGTTGAGGTTGGTCAGTGGTGGAAAAAGTACTCAAATTATTTACTTATAGTAAAATGACCAATACTGCAATATAGAAATACTCTGTTACAAGTAAAAGTCCAGAATTCAAAATTTACTTGAGTAAAAGTACAAAAGTATTGGCATCAAAATATACATAAAGTACATAAGTATATATATATATATATATAAAATGTGGGTGCCCTAGCTATTTTTGTAGGGGTAGTTGAATACAGCATTCTCATAATCACATGATATAGAATACATCTAATAAATATATGGGGCCTGCCTAAATGTCTAATTCAAACAAAACAGGCATGCACACATGTCAGTCAAATACATGAGCCATTTTAGTTCATCATCAATAAGTAGCTTATTAATAGCCAGGCTACAGCCCGAGGTGTATCTCCTGGAATCTCTAGGAAACTGAAGAAAACTGCAAATGCTGCCAAGTGATGTATACTCTCAGTGCTTCTTTCCTATTGGTTGGCTGACTTGGCTCCAAGACAAAGTTCACCGTGCAGGGTGTCGTGTTACAAAACAACAGATCTACAAGCTAACAACACCTCACATCACAACGCGCTGCGAGCTTGTAGATCTGTCCTTTTTGACAGATCTAAGTGACGCTGAGAGCAGAAGGGACGGTGGACCACAGCGCGTGAGCGCGAGCTTTGAAGTTCGTCGCGAGCGGAACGGTACAATCCTCCTGAGAAGATAATAATATAACTGCGTCATCGTTGATTCATCAAGAAGAAGAAGAAAGCAGATTAAAGAAGAGGGATTTTTTCTGAGGTGAGTGTTTAATGGCAAAGAATGTGGCTTTTGACGTTACTGGGGAAACTTTATTTTGCGATTTTGTACCGTGTTTTTGTTGTGTATTCTGGTGGCTTTGAAGACGTTGATAATGGCTGTTATGGATATTAAGTATGTTACTAATATGAGCCTCCCATGTGGCAAACACACAGACTTTAACTAGACGTATCTTGATGGGTACAGTTGCCCAAATGATAGTATTATTAGAACCATTTTGTGGCTGTTAACAGAGTTTAACAGCTGTCAACCTGGCGTCCCTATTTTTGGACATACATGTCATTATAAGTGAAAATAGGAAAAATATCCCTTTTACAACAAGCTCACAATGGTTGCATAGTGACACGTGAGCTTGTATAATCTATTTAGCTATATAGTACTATGGTGGTTCTCAAAGTAAGGTCTGGGGGCTTAAAGGGCTGTCAGTGGGCCCCAAGCAAAATGAGTTAAAATAGCATTACAATTTGTTTGACCACCATAACCCTATTTTATAGTCGCCCTATTTATCTATTTACATTATTTATGTATAACTGAGTAGGTATTGGTATGAAAGTGTTAATGCATCACATTGAAGATTATTTAGGCTAGTGTTTATCTTATCCATTGTGTTTAAACTGAGGTACCATGAATTTTAAGTAAGGAAACCCCCTATATTCATAGCCCACTTACCTACAAATGCTCACATATTAGGTTTAGTTCTACTTTCATTGGTTTCTCATAAGAAAAAGCTATATTAGTGGATTTCATACATTGTGATGCTTGCCTCCTAAAAACAGAGTTAAGCCTTTTTGAGATAATCTAAATTACCATAATAGTAATTTCTTTAGCTACTGATGATTTTATTATTTTATTTTAATATAAATGAGCATGCTGATTATATGGTTATTATAGGCTAACATTCATCCTAGTTAGTACAGTAATGTGTTAATTGCCTCCTTATTGATCTATACCCAGTATTACAGTTACTGTAAGAGGTGTAAGGTAAACCTTATTGGACACTTGTATTGCAATACCGGTATTTTTATCAGTTGATTTGAGTATGCAATTGATCGTTAATCAGATATCAGCCAAAATGTTAATATTGTGCATCACTAATTTGAGTAGTAGTATGAAAGTAGTTGAATTTGCCTTTCAAATAAATGTGAGACAAGATGGTTAATGCTATTCCCTCTTCCCCAGGGCCAAGCTCAGACCAGCACTTCTGGCATGTCAACACCTATAGACCCCTTAACAGACGACGTCACGCTGGTTGCAAGCGTCATACTGCGCAAGCGTCAAACCCATTCTGTCAGGTCTCGCTATAGGGCGCGCAGCACTAGCCAACACACAAGAGGGGGTTGGGGTGTGCTGAAACTAGCGCACCCCGAAACAACAGGTTGAGAATTGATTGCATGAAACAATCACCTGTGCATCCAGTCTCAATGTTGATAAACAAATAATTGGTCTATGCTTATGACCACATCGTGCTCACATTGGATGGCCAGGTGATCACAGATGAGAGTGAGTACATCTCCATGGCACTAGGACTCCTATTGTGTGTATATTTTGTGTTCAGAATCCAGTACCCTAAAGGACTGAACACAACACTGACCTTTTTGGAATTGTGTTGTTCTGAAATTGAAGGATGCAGGCAATCTTCCTGTCACAGTAAAAAAGAATATACAACTCCATCTGTGAGTCAGTATTCTCTCTAGATTTTGTCCTGACATTTCAGCACTGATGTTCAAGTTAACGACATTGAGTATATTTATTAATAAGTTTTATCAATACATTATTTATTTGCTAAAATAAAAAAACTTTTGAAAAGGTTATGTATTGTGTTTCTCACTATGCTTCTAGTGCAGGATTCTGAATATTTTAAGCCCTATTTGGTAAGAAATTATCAATATTTTTGAGTGGAAGTGTGATTTAGAAGCATATTAAGTAATCTATGGTGGTAGCTGGCATGATTTAATTGCCGTACTATACTGTAAACAATATAGTGCTATTTGGCACCTCTAGTGGTGCTATATAGCACCTTTGTGGTTCTATATAGCACTGGTGCTATATAGAACCAAAAACGGTTCCCCTATGATTACGAGCCAAAGAACCGATTTTGGTGATATATAGCACCGTTTGTTTTTAGTGTGATAGGTAGGCTAATGCCTTCTGCTGCATGCAGGGCTACGTCCCAGTGAAGCTGATTATAGAGACGCCACTCTGCAATTTCAGATGATCACTCTGTTCTTCTGGGTCAGGTGCGGGCACAGGTGTATTGAATTGGGTTCTTAATAAGGTGCGAGATGAATGCCGCTCTAGCAGCAGACAGCTGTGGATACTGCAATCGGCTTTGCTAGTTGTGTTCTCCCAGGGCTAAATGTGAGGATGGTATCAAAAATTATGTTAAAAAGACAGTCAGCACATTTGTTTGGAAATTTCCCCCAAGTACAGGGTTGCTTGCTTGTTCTATTGCAAGATTGCCTGCTGCGACTGTGAGAGAGAGAGAAAGAGAGAGAGACAATGTGTGTGTGTGCGTGCGTGCGTAAGAAGACAGAGTGCGACGAGGGAGCGAGGGAGAGGGGGATGCTGGGGTATAAATCTGTGGGGATGGAGGCGTAAACAGAGGATGTAGCTGAGAACTGCAGTGATAGAGGAGGGCATAGATCTATGGGGGCAAGCTGGACAACTACGTATATGTAGACAAAGAGGCAGTGTTCAGGTGAAAAAGAACATTATGATAGATAGACTTACTGTATATAGAGATAGGGATATAGACAGACAGACAGACAGACAGACAGACAGACAGACAGACGCGCGCACACACACACACACACACACACGCACACACACACGCACACGCACACGCACACGCACACGCACACGCACACGCACACGCACACGCACACGCACACACACACACACACACAATGAGCAATTGAAAGCCATTCGTCACTGCCCTAACCCCCTCAATCCCCCCTTCTTAGACTCTCCTCATCTAGATCTCTCTGTCTCCCCCTTACCTCCTCCTCTCTTGCTTATACCAGCACTCCAACCTCTTGTCCTTTTTCTATCCCTCCACATTCCCTTGCAGCACTCTCTCTCCTCTCTCTCTCTCTCTCTCTCTCTCTCTCTCTCTCTCTCTCTCTCTCTCTCTCTCTCTCTCTCTCTCTCTCTCTCTCTCTCTCATCCCTCTATCCCTCCCTCCCCTCATCCCTCCAATATTCTTTCCCTCCCCCCACCCTTCAGTGGTGTCTTCATGAATCAATTTTAGTTCAATGTAGTTTATTTTTCCCCCAGGTAATGGGGGAGACCTCAGGCTGGTGATTTTGACCAATTTCGGTCCTCCACCTCGTCTCTCTCTCTCTCTCTCTCTCTGTGTCTCTCTCTCACTGCTCTTTTTCATTATCGATGAGATGGGTGTTTAGGCTACAGTGTGTCTATGTCTACGCGAGGTGAGATCAGGAGTATAGTAGGTGCATAGCAGGTCGAGAGCTGTCTGTGTCTTGATGCCTCAGTGTGTGTGTGTGTGTGTGTGTGTGTGTGTGTGTGTGTGTGCGTGTGTGTGTGTGTGCGTGTGCG
>NW_027660703.1:0-94471 GCF_963280865.1 Gymnoscopelus braueri | reverse complement strand
AAAAAATCGTGGCTCAAAATGGCATTTTTGGGCTGAGATAAGCACTTTGGTGACATTTTCCTGTAACTTGTTCCCAGTACATTCTAAGTGGCTGCTGACTTTGTGAGGTCTCTAAAAGTGGGTTTTAGGAGCCCAACACAAAATACATGAGCCCTAATGCCTTCTTTCAGACAAAACTGACTTCCACTTTCTTAAAAAAATCTTGGGTCAAAATAGCATTATTAGACTGAGATAAGCACTTTGGTGACATTTTCCTGTAACTTGTTCCCAGTACATTCTAAGTGGCTGCTGACTTTGTGAGGTCTCTAAAAGTGGGTTTTAGGAGCCCAACACAAAATACATGAGCCCCAATGCCTTCCTTCATACAAAACTGACACCCACTTTCCTTAAAAAATCGTGGCTCAAAATGGCATTTTTGGGCTGAGATAAGCACTTTGGTGACATTTTCCTGTAACTTGTTCCCAGTACATTCTAAGTGGCTGCTGACTTTGTGAGGTCTCTAAAAGTGGGTTTTAGGAGCCCAACACAAAATACATGAGCCCCAATGCCTTCCTTCATACAAAACTGACACCCACTTTCCTTAAAAAATCGTGGCTCAAAATGGCATTTTTGGGCTGAGATAAGCACTTTGGTGACATTTTCCTGTAACTTGTTCCCAGTACATTCTAAGTGGCTGCTGACTTTGTGAGGTCTCTAAAAGTGGGTTTTAGGAGCCCAACACAAAATACATGAGCCCTAATGCCTTCTTTCAGACAAAACTGACTTCCACTTTCTTAAAAAAATCTTGGGTCAAAATAGCATTATTAGACTGAGATAAGCACTTTGGTGACATTTTCCTGTAACTTGTTCCCAGTAATTCTAAGTGGCTGCTGACTTTGTGAGGTCTCTAAAAGTGGGTTTTAGGAGCCCAACACAAAATACATGAGCCCCAATGCCTTCCTTCATACAAAACTGACACCCACTTTCCTTAAAAAATCGTGGCTCAAAATGGCATTTTTGGGCTGAGATAAGCACTTTGGTGACATTTTCCTGTAACTTGTTCCCAGTACATTCTAAGTGGCTGCTGACTTTGTGAGGTCTCTAAAAGTGGGTTTTAGGAGCCCAACACAAAATACATGAGCCCTAATGCCTTCCTTCAGACAGAACTGACACCCACTTTCTTTAAAAAATCGTGGTTCAAAATAGCATTTTTTGGGCTGAGATAAGCACTTTGGTGACATTTTCCTGTAACTTGTTCCCAGTACATTCTAAGTGGCTGCTGACTTTGTGAGGTCTCGTAAAAGTGGGTTTTAGGAGCCCAACACAAAATACATGAGCCCTAATGCCTTCTTTCAGACAAAACTGACTTCCACTTTCTTAAAAAATCTTGGGTCAAAATAGCATTATTAGACTGAGATAAGCACTTTGGTGACATTTTCCTGTAACTTGTTCCCAGTACATTCTAAGTGGCTGCTGACTTTGTGAGGTCTCTAAAAGTGGGTTTTAGGAGCCCAACACAAAATACATGAGCCCCAATGCCTTCCTTCATACAAAACTGACACCCACTTTCCTTAAAAAATCGTGGCTCAAAATGGCATTTTTGGGCTGAGATAAGCACTTTGGTGACATTTTCCTGTAACTTGTTCCCAGTACATTCTAAGTGGCTGCTGACTTTGTGAGGTCTCTAAAAGTGGGTTTTAGGAGCCCAACACAAAATACATGAGCCCTAATGCCTTCTTTCAGACAAAACTGACTTCCACTTTCTTAAAAAAATCTTGGGTCAAAATAGCATTATTAGACTGAGATAAGCACTTTGGTGACATTTTCCTGTAACTTGTTCCCAGTACATTCTAAGTGGCTGCTGACTTTGTGAGGTCTCTAAAAGTGGGTTTTAGGAGCCCAACACAAAATACATGAGCCCCAATGCCTTCCTTCATACAAAACTGACACCCACTTTCCTTAAAAGATCGTGGCTCAAAATGGCATTTTTGGGCTGAGATAAGCACTTTGGTGACATTTTCCTGTAACTTGTTCCCAGTACATTCTAAGTGGCTGCTGACTTTGTGAGGTCTCTAAAAGTGGGTTTTAGGAGCCCAACACAAAATACATGAGCCCTAATGCCTTCTTTCAGACAAAACTGACTTCCACTTTCTTAAAAAAATCTTGGGTCAAAATAGCATTATTAGACTGAGATAAGCACTTTGGTGACATTTTCCTGTAACTTGTTCCCAGTACATTCTAAGTGGCTGCTGACTTTGTGAGGTCTCTAAAAGTGGGTTTTAGGAGCCCAACACAAAATACATGAGCCCCAATGCCTTCCTTCATACAAAACTGACACCCACTTTCCTTAAAAAATCGTGGCTCAAAATGGCATTTTTGGGCTGAGATAAGCACTTTGGTGACATTTTCCTGTAACTTGTTCCCAGTACATTCTAAGTGGCTGCTGACTTTGTGAGGTCTCTAAAAGTGGGTTTTAGGAGCCCAACACAAAATACATGAGCCCCAATGCCTTCCTTCATACAAAACTGACACCCACTTTCCTTAAAAAATCGTGGCTCAAAATGGCATTTTTGGGCTGAGATAAGCACTTTGGTGACATTTTCCTGTAACTTGTTCCCAGTACATTCTAAGTGGCTGCTGACTTTGTGAGGTCTCTAAAAGTGGGTTTTAGGAGCCCAACACAAAATACATGAGCCCCTAATGCCTTCTTTCAGACAAAACTGACTTCCACTTTCTTAAAAAAATCTTGGGTCAAAATAGCATTATTAGACTGAGATAAGCACTTTGGTGACATTTTCCTGTAACTTGTTCCCAGTACATTCTAAGTGGCTGCTGACTTTGTGAGGTCTCTAAAAGTGGGTTTTAGGAGCCCAACACAAAATACATGAGCCCCAATGCCTTCCTTCATACAAAACTGACACCCACTTTCCTTAAAAAATCGTGGCTCAAAATGGCATTTTTGGGCTGAGATAAGCACTTTGGTGACATTTTCCTGTAACTTGTTCCAGTACATTCTAAGTGGCTGCTGACTTTGTGAGGTCTCTAAAAGTGGGTTTTAGGAGCCCAACACAAAATACATGAGCCCTAATGCCTCTTCAGACAAAACTGACTTCCACTTTCTTAAAAAAATCTTGGGTCAAAATAGCATTATTAGACTGAGATAAGCACTTTGGTGACATTTTCCTGTAACTTGTCCCAGTACATTCTAAGTGGCTGCTGACTTTGTGAGGTCTCTAAAAGTGGGTTTTAGGAGCCCAACACAAAATACATGAGCCCCAATGCCTTCCTTCATACAAAACTGACACCCACTTTCCTTAAAAATCGTGGCTCAAAATGGCATTTTTGGGCTGAGATAAGCACTTTGGTGACATTTTCCTGTAACTTGATCCCAGTACATTCTAAGTGGCTGCTGACTTTGTGAGGTCTCTAAAAGTGGGTTTTAGGAGCCCAACACAAAATACATGAGCCCTAATGCCTTCTTTCAGACAAAACTGACTTCCACTTTCTTAAAAAAATCTTGGGTCAAAATAGCATTATTAGACTGAGATAAGCACTTTGGTGACATTTTCCTGTAACTTGTTCCCAGTACATTCTAAGTGGCTGCTGACTTTGTGAGGTCTCTAAAAGTGGGTTTTAGGAGCCCAACACAAAATACATGAGCCCCAATGCCTTCCTTCATACAAAACTGACACCCACTTTCCTTAAAAAAATCGTGGCTCAAAATGGCATTTTTGGGCTGAGATAAGCACTTTGGTGACATTTTCCTGTAACTTGTTCCCAGTACATTCTAAGTGGCTGCTGACTTTGTGAGGTCTCTAAAAGTGGGTTTTAGGAGCCCAACACAAAATACATGAGCCCCAATGCCTTCCTTCATACAAAACTGACACCCACTTTCCTTAAAAAATCGTGGCTCAAAATGGCATTTTTGGGCTGAGATAAGCACTTTGGTGACATTTTCCTGTAACTTGTTCCCAGTACATTCTAAGTGGCTGCTGACTTTGTGAGGTCTCTAAAAGTGGGTTTTAGGAGCCCAACACAAAATACATGAGCCCTAATGCCTTCTTTCAGACAAAACTGACTTCCACTTTCTTAAAAAAATCTTGGGTCAAAATAGCATTATTAGACTGAGATAAGCACTTTGGTGACATTTTCCTGTAACTTGTTCCCAGTACATTCTAAGTGGCTGCTGACTTTGTGAGGTCTCTAAAAGTGGGTTTTAGGAGCCCAACACAAAATACATGAGCCCCAATGCCTTCCTTCATACAAAACTGACACCCACTTTCCTTAAAAAATCGTGGCTCAAAATGGCATTTTTGGGCTGAGATAAGCACTTGGTGACATTTTCCTGTAACTTGTTCCCAGTACATTCTAAGTGGCTGCTGACTTTGTGAGGTCTCTAAAAGTGGGTTTTAGGAGCCCAACACAAAATACATGAGCCCTAATGCCTTCTTTCAGACAAAACTGACTTCACTTTCTTAAAAAAATCTTGGGTCAAAATAGCATTATTAGACTGAGATAAGCACTTTGGTGACATTTTCCTGTAACTTGTTCCCAGTACATTCTAAGTGGCTGCTGACTTTGTGAGGTCTCTAAAAGTGGGTTTTAGGAGCCCAACACAAAATACATGAGCCCCAATGCCTTCCTTCATACAAAACTGACACCCACTTTCCTTAAAAAATCGTGGCTCAAAATGGCATTTTTGGGCTGAGATAAGCACTTTGGTGACATTTTCCTGTAACTTGATCCCAGTACATTCTAAGTGGCTGCTGACTTTGTGAGGTCTCTAAAAGTGGGTTTTAGGAGCCCAACACAAAATACATGAGCCCTAATGCCTTCTTTCAGACAAAACTGACTTCCACTTTCTTAAAAAAATCTTGGGTCAAAATAGCATTATTAGACTGAGATAAGCACTTGGTGACATTTTCCTGTAACTTGTTCCCAGTACATTCTAAGTGGCTGCTGACTTTGTGAGGTCTCTAAAAGTGGGTTTTAGGAGCCCAACACAAAATACATGAGCCCAATGCCTTCCTTCATACAAAACTGACACCCACTTTCCTTAAAAAATCGTGGCTCAAAATGGCATTTTTGGGCTGAGATAAGCACTTTGGTGACATTTTCCTGTAACTTGTTCCCAGTACATTCTAAGTGGCTGCTGACTTTGTGAGGTCTCTAAAAGTGGGTTTTAGGAGCCCAACACAAAATACATGAGCCCCAATGCCTTCCTTCATACAAAACTGACACCCACTTTCCTTAAAAAATCGTGGCTCAAAATGGCATTTTTGGGCTGAGATAAGCACTTTGGTGACATTTTCCTGTAACTTGTTCCCAGTACATTCTAAGTGGCTGCTGACTTTGTGAGGTCTCTAAAAGTGGGTTTTAGGAGCCCAACACAAAATACATGAGCCCTAATGCCTTCTTTCAGACAAAACTGACTTCCACTTTCTTAAAAAATCTTGGGTCAAAATAGCATTATTAGACTGAGATAAGCACTTTGGTGACATTTTCCTGTAACTTGTTCCCAGTACATTCTAAGTGGCTGCTGACTTTGTGAGGTCTCTAAAGTGGGTTTTAGGAGCCCAACACAAAATACATGAGCCCCAATGCCTTCCTTCATACAAAACTGACACCCACTTTCCTTAAAAAATCGTGGCTCAAAATGGCATTTTTGGGCTGAGATAAGCACTTTGGTGACATTTTCCTGTAACTTGTTCCCAGTACATTCTAAGTGGCTGCTGACTTTGTGAGGTCTCTAAAAGTGGGTTTTAGGAGCCCAACACAAAATACATGAGCCCTAATGCCTTCTTTCAGACAAAACTGACTTCCACTTTCTTAAAAAAATCTTGGGTCAAAATAGCATTATTAGACTGAGATAAGCACTTTGGTGACATTTTCCTGTAACTTGTTCCCAGTACATTCTAAGTGGCTGCTGACTTTGTGAGGTCTCTAAAAGTGGGTTTTAGGAGCCCAACACAAAATACATGAGCCCCAATGCCTTCCTTCATACAAAACTGACACCCACTTTCCTTAAAAAATCGTGGCTCAAAATGGCATTTTTGGGCTGAGATAAGCACTTTGGTGACATTTTCCTGTAACTTGTTCCCAGTACATTCTAAGTGGCTGCTGACTTTGTGAGGTCTCTAAAAGTGGGTTTTAGGAGCCCAACACAAAATACATGAGCCCTAATGCCTTCTTTCAGACAAAACTGACTTCCACTTTCTTAAAAAAATCTTGGGTCAAAATAGCATTATTAGACTGAGATAAGCACTTTGGTGACATTTTCCTGTAACTTGTTCCCAGTACATTCTAAGTGGCTGCTGACTTTGTGAGGTCTCTAAAAGTGGGTTTTAGGAGCCCAACACAAAATACATGAGCCCCAATGCCTTCCTTCATACAAAACTGACACCCACTTTCCTTAAAAAATCGTGGCTCAAAATGGCATTTTTGGGCTGAGATAAGCACTTTGGTGACATTTTCCTGTAACTTGTTCCCAGTACATTCTAAGTGGCTGCTGACTTTGTGAGGTCTCTAAAAGTGGGTTTTAGGAGCCCAACACAAAATACATGAGCCCCAATGCCTTCCTTCATACAAAACTGACACCCACTTTCCTTAAAAAATCGTGGCTCAAAATGGCATTTTTGGGCTGAGATAAGCACTTTGGTGACATTTTCCTGTAACTTGTTCCCAGTACATTCTAAGTGGCTGCTGACTTTGTGAGGTCTCTAAAAGTGGGTTTTAGGAGCCCAACACAAAATACATGAGCCCTAATGCCTTCTTTCAGACAAAACTGACTTCCACTTTCTTAAAAAAATCTTGGGTCAAAATAGCATTATTAGACTGAGATAAGCACTTTGGTGACATTTTCCTGTAACTTGTTCCCAGTACATTCTAAGTGGCTGCTGACTTTGTGAGGTCTCTAAAAGTGGGTTTTAGGAGCCCAACACAAAATACATGAGCCCCAATGCCTTCCTTCATACAAAACTGACACCCACTTTCCTTAAAAAATCGTGGCTCAAAATGGCATTTTTGGGCTGAGATAAGCACTTTGGTGACATTTTCCTGTAACTTGTTCCCAGTACATTCTAAGTGGCTGCTGACTTTGTGAGGTCTCTAAAAGTGGGTTTTAGGAGCCCAACACAAAATACATGAGCCCTAATGCCTTCTTTCAGACAAAACTGACTTCCACTTTCTTAAAAAAATCTTGGGTCAAAATAGCATTATTAGACTGAGATAAGCACTTTGGTGACATTTTCCTGTAACTTGTTCCCAGTACATTCTAAGTGGCTGCTGACTTTGTGAGGTCTCTAAAAGTGGGTTTTAGGAGCCCAACACAAAATACATGAGCCCCAATGCCTTCCTTCATACAAAACTGACACCCACTTTCCTTAAAAAATCGTGGCTCAAAATGGCATTTTTGGGCTGAGATAAGCACTTTGGTGACATTTTCCTGTAACTTGTTCCCAGTACATTCTAAGTGGCTGCTGACTTTGTGAGGTCTCTAAAAGTGGGTTTTAGGAGCCCAACACAAAATACATGAGCCCTAATGCCTTCTTTCAGACAAAACTGACTTCCACTTTCTTAAAAAATCTTGGGTCAAAATAGCATTATTAGACTGAGATAAGCACTTTGGTGACATTTTCCTGTAACTTGTTCCCAGTACATTCTAAGTGGCTGCTGACTTTGTGAGGTCTCTAAAAGTGGGTTTTAGGAGCCCAACACAAAATACATGAGCCCCAATGCCTTCCTTCATACAAAACTGACACCCACTTTCCTTAAAAAATCGTGGCTCAAAATGGCATTTTTGGGCTGAGATAAGCACTTTGGTGACATTTTCCTGTAACTTGATCCCAGTACATTCTAAGTGGCTGCTGACTTTGTGAGGTCTCTAAAAGTGGGTTTTAGGAGCCCAACACAAAATACATGAGCCCTAATGCCTTCTTTCAGACAAAACTGACTTCCACTTTCTTAAAAAAATCTTGGGTCAAAATAGCATTATTAGACTGAGATAAGCACTTTGGTGACATTTTCCTGTAACTTGTTCCCAGTACATTCTAAGTGGCTGCTGACTTTGTGAGGTCTCTAAAAGTGGGTTTTAGGAGCCCAACACAAATACATGAGCCCCAATGCCTTCCTTCATACAAAACTGACACCCACTTTCCTTAAAAAATCGTGGCTCAAAATGCATTTTTGGCTGAGATAAGCACTTTGGTGACATTTTCCTGTAACTTGTTCCCAGTACATTCTAAGTGGCTGCTGACTTTGTGAGGTCTCTAAAAGTGGGTTTTAGAGCCCAACACAAAATACATGAGCCCCAATGCCTTCCTTCATACAAAACTGACACCCACTTTCCTTAAAAAATCGTGGCTCAAAATGGCATTTTTGGGCTGAGATAAGCACTTTGGTGACATTTTCCTGTAACTTGTTCCAGTACATTCTAAGTGGCTGCTGACTTTGTGAGGTCTCTAAAAGTGGGTTTTAGGAGCCCAACACAAAATACATGAGCCCTAATGCCTTCTTTCAGACAAAACTGACTTCCACTTTCTTAAAAAAATCTTGGGTCAAAATAGCATTATTAGACTGAGATAAGCACTTTGGTGACATTTTCCTGTAACTTGTTCCCAGTACATTCTAAGTGGCTGCTGACTTTGTGAGGTCTCTAAAAGTGGGTTTTAGGAGCCCAACACAAAATACATGAGCCCCAATGCCTTCCTTCATACAAAACTGACACCCACTTTCCTTAAAAAATCGTGGCTCAAAATGGCATTTTTGGGCTGAGATAAGCACTTTGGTGACATTTTCCTGTAACTTGTTCCCAGTACATTCTAAGTGGCTGCTGACTTTGTGAGGTCTCTAAAAGTGGGTTTTAGGAGCCCAACACAAAATACATGAGCCCTAATGCCTTCTTTCAGACAAAACTGACTTCCACTTTCTTAAAAAAATCTTGGGTCAAAATAGCATTATTAGACTGAGATAAGCACTTTGGTGACATTTTCCTGTAACTTGTTCCCAATACATTCTAAGTGGCTGCTGACTTTGTGAGGTCTCTAAAAGTGGGTTTTAGGAGCCCAACACAAAATACATGAGCCCCAATGCCTTCCTTCATACAAAACTGACACCCACTTTCCTTAAAAAATCGTGGCTCAAAATGGCATTTTTGGGCTGAGATAAGCACTTTGGTGACATTTTCCTGTAACTTGTTCCCAGTACATTCTAAGTGGCTGCTGACTTTGTGAGGTCTCTAAAAGTGGGTTTTAGGAGCCCAACACAAAATACATGAGCCCTAATGCCTTCTTTCAGACAAAACTGACTTCCACTTTCTTAAAAAAATCTTGGGTCAAAATAGCATTATTAGACTGAGATAAGCACTTTGGTGACATTTTCCTGTAACTTGTTCCCAGTACATTCTAAGTGGCTGCTGACTTTGTGAGGTCTCTAAAAGTGGGTTTTAGGAGCCCAACACAAAATACATGAGCCCCAATGCCTTCCTTCATACAAAACTGACACCCACTTTCCTTAAAAAATCGTGGCTCAAAATGGCATTTTTGGGCTGAGATAAGCACTTTGGTGACATTTTCCTGTAACTTGTTCCCAGTACATTCTAAGTGGCTGCTGACTTTGTGAGGTCTCTAAAAGTGGGTTTTAGGAGCCCAACACAAAATACATGAGCCCCAATGCCTTCCTTCATACAAAACTGACACCCACTTTCCTTAAAAAATCGTGGCTCAAAATGGCATTTTTGGGCTGAGATAAGCACTTTGGTGACATTTTCCTGTAACTTGTTCCCAGTACATTCTAAGTGGCTGCTGACTTTGTGAGGTCTCTAAAAGTGGGTTTTAGGAGCCCAACACAAAATACATGAGCCCTAATGCCTTCTTTCAGACAAAACTGACTTCCACTTTCTTAAAAAAATCTTGGGTCAAAATAGCATTATTAGACTGAGATAAGCACTTTGGTGACATTTTCCTGTAACTTGTTCCCAGTACATTCTAAGTGGCTGCTGACTTTGTGAGGTCTCTAAAAGTGGGTTTTAGGAGCCCAACACAAAATACATGAGCCCCAATGCCTTCCTTCATACAAAACTGACACCCACTTTCCTTAAAAAATCGTGGCTCAAAATGGCATTTTTGGGCTGAGATAAGCACTTTGGTGACATTTTCCTGTAACTTGTTCCCAGTACATTCTAAGTGGCTGCTGACTTTGTGAGGTCTCTAAAAGTGGGTTTTAGGAGCCCAACACAAAATACATGAGCCCTAATGCCTTCTTTCAGACAAAACTGACTTCCACTTTCTTAAAAAAATCTTGGGTCAAAATAGCATTATTAGACTGAGATAAGCACTTTGGTGACATTTTCCTGTAACTTGTTCCCAGTACATTCTAAGTGGCTGCTGACTTTGTGAGGTCTCTAAAAGTGGGTTTTAGGAGCCCAACACAAAATACATGAGCCCCAATGCCTTCCTTCATACAAAACTGACACCCACTTTCCTTAAAAAATCGTGGCTCAAAATGGCATTTTTGGGCTGAGATAAGCACTTTGGTGACATTTTCCTGTAACTTGTTCCCAGTACATTCTAAGTGGCTGCTGACTTTGTGAGGTCTCTAAAAGTGGGTTTTAGGAGCCCAACACAAAATACATGAGCCCTAATGCCTTCTTTCAGACAAAACTGACTTCCACTTTCTTAAAAAAATCTTGGGTCAAAATAGCATTATTAGACTGAGATAAGCACTTTGGTGACATTTTCCTGTAACTTGTTCCCAGTACATTCTAAGTGGCTGCTGACTTTGTGAGGTCTCTAAAAGTGGGTTTTAGGAGCCCAACACAAAATACATGAGCCCCAATGCCTTCCTTCATACAAAACTGACACCCACTTTCCTTAAAAAAATCGTGGCTCAAAATGGCATTTTTGGGCTGAGATAAGCACTTTGGTGACATTTTCCTGTAACTTGTTCCCAGTACATTCTAAGTGGCTGCTGACTTTGTGAGGTCTCTAAAAGTGGGTTTTAGGAGCCCAACACAAAATACATGAGCCCCAATGCCTTCCTTCATACAAAACTGACACCCACTTTCCTTAAAAAATCGTGGCTCAAAATGGCATTTTTGGGCTGAGATAAGCACTTTGGTGACATTTTCCTGTAACTTGTTCCCAGTACATTCTAAGTGGCTGCTGACTTTGTGAGGTCTCTAAAAGTGGGTTTTAGGAGCCCAACACAAAATACATGAGCCCTAATGCCTTCTTTCAGACAAAACTGACTTCCACTTTCTTAAAAAAATCTTGGGTCAAAATAGCATTATTAGACTGAGATAAGCACTTTGGTGACATTTTCCTGTAACTTGTTCCCAGTACATTCTAAGTGGCTGCTGACTTTGTGAGGTCTCTAAAAGTGGGTTTTAGGAGCCCAACACAAAATACATGAGCCCCAATGCCTTCCTTCATACAAAACTGACACCCACTTTCCTTAAAAAATCGTGGCTCAAAATGGCATTTTTGGGCTGAGATAAGCACTTTGGTGACATTTTCCTGTAACTTGTTCCCAGTACATTCTAAGTGGCTGCTGACTTTGTGAGGTCTCTAAAAGTGGGTTTTAGGAGCCCAACACAAAATACATGAGCCCTAATGCCTTCTTTCAGACAAAACTGACTTCCACTTTCTTAAAAAAATCTTGGGTCAAAATAGCATTATTAGACTGAGATAAGCACTTTGGTGACATTTTCCTGTAACTTGTTCCCAGTACATTCTAAGTGGCTGCTGACTTTGTGAGGTCTCTAAAAGTGGGTTTTAGGAGCCCAACACAAAATACATGAGCCCCAATGCCTTCCTTCATACAAAACTGACACCCACTTTCCTTAAAAAATCGTGGCTCAAAATGGCATTTTTGGGCTGAGATAAGCACTTTGGTGACATTTTCCTGTAACTTGTTCCCAGTACATTCTAAGTGGCTGCTGACTTTGTGAGGTCTCTAAAAGTGGGTTTTAGGAGCCCAACACAAAATACATGAGCCCTAATGCCTTCTTTCAGACAAAACTGACTTCCACTTTCTTAAAAAAATCTTGGGTCAAAATAGCATTATTAGACTGAGATAAGCACTTTGGTGACATTTTCCTGTAACTTGTTCCCAATACATTCTAAGTGGCTGCTGACTTTGTGAGGTCTCTAAAAGTGGGTTTTAGGAGCCCAACACAAAATACATGAGCCCCAATGCCTTCCTTCATACAAAACTGACACCCACTTTCCTTAAAAAATCGTGGCTCAAAATGGCATTTTTGGGCTGAGATAAGCACTTTGGTGACATTTTCCTGTAACTTGTTCCCAGTACATTCTAAGTGGCTGCTGACTTTGTGAGGTCTCTAAAAGTGGGTTTTAGGAGCCCAACACAAAATACATGAGCCCTAATGCCTTCTTTCAGACAAAACTGACTTCCACTTTCTTAAAAAAATCTTGGGTCAAAATAGCATTATTAGACTGAGATAAGCACTTTGGTGACATTTTCCTGTAACTTGTTCCCAGTACATTCTAAGTGGCTGCTGACTTTGTGAGGTCTCTAAAAGTGGGTTTTAGGAGCCCAACACAAAATACATGAGCCCCAATGCCTTCCTTCATACAAAACTGACACCCACTTTCCTTAAAAAATCGTGGCTCAAAATGGCATTTTTGGGCTGAGATAAGCACTTTGGTGACATTTTCCTGTAACTTGTTCCCAGTACATTCTAAGTGGCTGCTGACTTTGTGAGGTCTCTAAAAGTGGGTTTTAGGAGCCCAACACAAAATACATGAGCCCCAATGCCTTCCTTCATACAAAACTGACACCCACTTTCCTTAAAAAATCGTGGCTCAAAATGGCATTTTTGGGCTGAGATAAGCACTTTGGTGACATTTTCCTGTAACTTGTTCCCAGTACATTCTAAGTGGCTGCTGACTTTGTGAGGTCTCTAAAAGTGGGTTTTAGGAGCCCAACACAAAATACATGAGCCCTAATGCCTTCTTTCAGACAAAACTGACTTCCACTTTCTTAAAAAAATCTTGGGTCAAAATAGCATTATTAGACTGAGATAAGCACTTTGGTGACATTTTCCTGTAACTTGTTCCCAGTACATTCTAAGTGGCTGCTGACTTTGTGAGGTCTCTAAAAGTGGGTTTAGGAGCCCAACACAAAATACATGAGCCCCAATGCCTTCCTTCATACAAAACTGACACCCACTTTCCTTAAAAAATCGTGGCTCAAAATGGCATTTTTGGGCTGAGATAAGCACTTTGGTGACATTTTCCTGTAACTTGTTCCCAGTACATTCTAAGTGGCTGCTGACTTTGTGAGGTCTCTAAAAGTGGGTTTTAGGAGCCCAACACAAAATACATGAGCCCTAATGCCTTCTTTCAGACAAAACTGACTTCCACTTTCTTAAAAAAATCTTGGGTCAAAATAGCATTATTAGACTGAGATAAGCACTTTGGTGACATTTTCCTGTAACTTGTTCCCAGTACATTCTAAGTGGCTGCTGACTTTGTGAGGTCTCTAAAAGTGGGTTTTAGGAGCCCAACACAAAATACATGAGCCCCAATGCCTTCCTTCATACAAAACTGACACCCACTTTCCTTAAAAAATCGTGGCTCAAAATGGCATTTTTGGGCTGAGATAAGCACTTTGGTGACATTTTCCTGTAACTTGTTCCCAGTACATTCTAAGTGGCTGCTGACTTTGTGAGGTCTCTAAAAGTGGGTTTTAGGAGCCCAACACAAAATACATGAGCCCTAATGCCTTCTTTCAGACAAAACTGACTTCCACTTTCTTAAAAAAATCTTGGGTCAAAATAGCATTATTAGACTGAGATAAGCACTTTGGTGACATTTTCCTGTAACTTGTTCCCAGTACATTCTAAGTGGCTGCTGACTTTGTGAGGTCTCTAAAAGTGGGTTTTAGGAGCCCAACACAAAATACATGAGCCCCAATGCCTTCCTTCATACAAAACTGACACCCACTTTCCTTAAAAAATCGTGGCTCAAAATGCATTTTTGGGCTGAGATAAGCACTTTGGTGACATTTTCCTGTAACTTGTTCCCAGTACATTCTAAGTGGCTGCTGACTTTGTGAGGTCTCTAAAAGTGGGTTTTAGGAGCCCAACACAAAATACATGAGCCCCAATGCCTTCCTTCATACAAAACTGACACCCACTTTCCTTAAAAAATCGTGGCTCAAAATGGCATTTTTGGGCTGAGATAAGCACTTTGGTGACATTTTCCTGTAACTTGTTCCCAGTACATTCTAAGTGGCTGCTGACTTTGTGAGGTCTCTAAAAGTGGGTTTTAGGAGCCCAACACAAAATACATGAGCCCTAATGCCTTCTTTCAGACAAAACTGACTTCCACTTTCTTAAAAAAATCTTGGGTCAAAATAGCATTATTAGACTGAGATAAGCACTTTGGTGACATTTTCCTGTAACTTGTTCCCAGTACATTCTAAGTGGCTGCTGACTTTGTGAGGTCTCTAAAAGTGGGTTTTAGGAGCCCAACACAAAATACATGAGCCCCAATGCCTTCCTTCATACAAAACTGACACCCACTTTCCTTAAAAAATCGTGGCTCAAAATGGCATTTTTGGGCTGAGATAAGCACTTTGGTGACATTTTCCTGTAACTTGTTCCCAGTACATTCTAAGTGGCTGCTGACTTTGTGAGGTCTCTAAAAGTGGGTTTTAGGAGCCCAACACAAAATACATGAGCCCTAATGCCTTCTTTCAGACAAAACTGACTTCCACTTTCTTAAAAAAATCTTGGGTCAAAATAGCATTATTAGACTGAGATAAGCACTTTGGTGACATTTTCCTGTAACTTGTTCCCAGTACATTCTAAGTGGCTGCTGACTTTGTGAGGTCTCTAAAAGTGGGTTTTAGGAGCCCAACACAAAATACATGAGCCCCAATGCCTTCCTTCATACAAAACTGACACCCACTTTCCTTAAAAAATCGTGGCTCAAAATGGCATTTTTGGGCTGAGATAAGCACTTTGGTGACATTTTCCTGTAACTTGTTCCCAGTACATTCTAAGTGGCTGCTGACTTTGTGAGGTCTCTAAAAGTGGGTTTTAGGAGCCCAACACAAAATACATGAGCCCCAATGCCTTCCTTCATACAAAACTGACACCCACTTTCCTTAAAAAATCGTGGCTCAAAATGGCATTTTTGGGCTGAGATAAGCACTTTGGTGACATTTTCCTGTAACTTGTTCCCAGTACATTCTAAGTGGCTGCTGACTTTGTGAGGTCTCTAAAAGTGGGTTTTAGGAGCCCAACACAAAATACATGAGCCCTAATGCCTTCTTTCAGACAAAACTGACTTCCACTTTCTTAAAAAATCTTGGGTCAAAATAGCATTATTAGACTGAGATAAGCACTTTGGTGACATTTTCCTGTAACTTGTTCCCAGTACATTCTAAGTGGCTGCTGACTTTGTGAGGTCTCTAAAAGTGGGTTTTAGGAGCCCAACACAAAATACATGAGCCCCAATGCCTTCCTTCATACAAAACTGACACCCACTTTCCTTAAAAAATCGTGGCTCAAAATGGCATTTTTGGGCTGAGATAAGCACTTTGGTGACATTTTCCTGTAACTTGTTCCCAGTACATTCTAAGTGGCTGCTGACTTTGTGAGGTCTCTAAAAGTGGGTTTTAGGAGCCCAACACAAAATACATGAGCCCTAATGCCTTCTTTCAGACAAAACTGACTTCCACTTTCTTAAAAAAATCTTGGGTCAAAATAGCATTATTAGACTGAGATAAGCACTTTGGTGACATTTTCCTGTAACTTGTTCCCAGTACATTCTAAGTGGCTGCTGACTTTGTGAGGTCTCTAAAAGTGGGTTTTAGGAGCCCAACACAAAATACATGAGCCCCAATGCCTTCCTTCATACAAAACTGACACCCACTTTCCTTAAAAAATCGTGGCTCAAAATGGCATTTTTGGGCTGAGATAAGCACTTTGGTGACATTTTCCTGTAACTTGTTCCCAGTACATTCTAAGTGGCTGCTGACTTTGTGAGGTCTCTAAAAGTGGGTTTTAGGAGCCCAACACAAAATACATGAGCCCTAATGCCTTCTTTCAGACAAAACTGACTTCCACTTTCTTAAAAAAATCTTGGGTCAAAATAGCATTATTAGACTGAGATAAGCACTTTGGTGACATTTTCCTGTAACTTGTTCCCAGTACATTCTAAGTGGCTGCTGACTTTGTGAGGTCTCTAAAAGTGGGTTTTAGGAGCCCAACACAAAATACATGAGCCCCAATGCCTTCCTTCATACAAAACTGACACCCACTTTCCTTAAAAATCGTGGCTCAAAATGGCATTTTTGGGCTGAGATAAGCACTTTGGTGACATTTTCCTGTAACTTGTTCCCAGTACATTCTAAGTGGCTGCTGACTTTGTGAGGTCTCTAAAAGTGGGTTTTAGGAGCCCAACACAAAATACATGAGCCCTAATGCCTTCTTTCAGACAAAACTGACTTCCACTTTCTTAAAAAAATCTTGGGTCAAAATAGCATTATTAGACTGAGATAAGCACTTTGGTGACATTTTCCTGTAACTTGTTCCCAGTACATTCTAAGTGGCTGCTGACTTTGTGAGGTCTCTAAAAGTGGGTTTTAGGAGCCCAACACAAAATACATGAGCCCCAATGCCTTCCTTCATACAAAACTGACACCCACTTTCCTTAAAAAATCGTGGCTCAAAATGGCATTTTTGGGCTGAGATAAGCACTTTGGTGACATTTTCCTGTAACTTGTTCCCAGTACATTCTAAGTGGCTGCTGACTTTGTGAGGTCTCTAAAAGTGGGTTTTAGGAGCCCAACACAAAATACATGAGCCCCAATGCCTTCCTTCATACAAAACTGACACCCACTTTCCTTAAAAAATCGTGGCTCAAAATGGCATTTTTGGGCTGAGATAAGCACTTTGGTGACATTTTCCTGTAACTTGTTCCCAGTACATTCTAAGTGGCTGCTGACTTTGTGAGGTCTCTAAAAGTGGGTTTTAGGAGCCCAACACAAAATACATGAGCCCTAATGCCTTCTTTCAGACAAAACTGACTTCCGCTTTCTTAAAAAAATCTTGGGTCAAAATAGCATTATTAGACTGAGATAAGCACTTTGGTGACATTTTCCTGTAACTTGTTCCCAGTACATTCTAAGTGGCTGCTGACTTTGTGAGGTCTCTAAAAGTGGGTTTTAGGAGCCCAACACAAAATACATGAGCCCCAATGCCTTCCTTCATACAAAACTGACACCCACTTTCCTTAAAATCGTGGCTCAAAATGGCATTTTTGGGCTGAGATAAGCACTTTGGTGACATTTTCCTGTAACTTGTTCCCAGTACATTCTAAGTGGCTGCTGACTTTGTGAGGTCTCTAAAAGTGGGTTTTAGGAGCCCAACACAAAATACATGAGCCCTAATGCCTTCCTTCAGACAGAACTGACACCCACTTTCTTTAAAAAATCGTGGTTCAAAATAGCATTTTTGGGCTGAGATAAGCACTTTGGTGACATTTTCCTGTAACTTGTTCCCAGTACATTTTAAGTGGCTGCTGACTTTGTGAGGTCTGTAAAATTGGGTTTTAGGAGCCCAACACAAAATACATGAGCCCTAATGCCTTCTTTCAGACAAAACTGACTTCCACTTTCTTAAAAAAATCTTGGGTCAAAATAGCATTATTAGACTGAGATAAGCACTTTGGTGACATTTTCCTGTAACTTGTTCCCAGTACATTCTAAGTGGCTGCTGACTTTGTGAGGTCTCTAAAAGTGGGTTTTAGGAGCCCAACACAAAATACATGAGCCCCAATGCCTTCCTTCATACAAAACTGACACCCACTTTCCTTAAAAAATCGTGGCTCAAAATGGCATTTTTGGGCTGAGATAAGCACTTTGGTGACATTTTCCTGTAACTTGTTCCCAGTACATTCTAAGTGGCTGCTGACTTTGTGAGGTCTCTAAAAGTGGGTTTTAGGAGCCCAACACAAAATACATGAGCCCTAATGCCTTCTTTCAGACAAAACTGACTTCCACTTTCTTAAAAAAATCTTGGGTCAAAATAGCATTATTAGACTGAGATAAGCACTTTGGTGACATTTTCCTGTAACTTGTTCCCAGTACATTCTAAGTGGCTGCTGACTTTGTGAGGTCTCTAAAAGTGGGTTTTAGGAGCCCAACACAAAATACATGAGCCCCAATGCCTTCCTTCATACAAAACTGACACCCACTTTCCTTAAAAAATCGTGGCTCAAAATGGCATTTTTGGGCTGAGATAAGCACTTTGGTGACATTTTCCTGTAACTTGTTCCCAGTACATTCTAAGTGGCTGCTGACTTTGTGAGGTCTCTAAAAGTGGGTTTTAGGAGCCCAACACAAAATACATGAGCCCTAATGCCTTCTTTCAGACAAAACTGACTTCCACTTTCTTAAAAAAATCTTGGGTCAAAATAGCATTATTAGACTGAGATAAGCACTTTGGTGACATTTTCCTGTAACTTGTTCCCAGTACATTCTAAGTGGCTGCTGACTTTGTGAGGTCTCTAAAAGTGGGTTTTAGGAGCCCAACACAAAATACATGAGCCCCAATGCCTTCCTTCATACAAAACTGACACCCACTTTCCTTAAAAAATCGTGGCTCAAAATGGCATTTTTGGGCTGAGATAAGCACTTTGGTGACATTTTCCTGTAACTTGATCCCAGTACATTCTAAGTGGCTGCTGACTTTGTGAGGTCTCTAAAAGTGGGTTTTAGGAGCCCAACACAAAATACATGAGCCCCAATGCCTTCCTTCATACAAAACTGACACCCACTTTCCTTAAAAAATCGTGGCTCAAAATGGCATTTTTGGGCTGAGATAAGCACTTTGGTGACATTTTCCTGTAACTTGTTCCCAGTACATTCTAAGTGGCTGCTGACTTTGTGAGGTCTCTAAAAGTGGGTTTTAGGAGCCCAACACAAAATACATGAGCCCCAATGCCTTCCTTCATACAAAACTGACACCCACTTTCCTTAAAAAATCGTGGCTCAAAATGGCATTTTTGGGCTGAGATAAGCACTTTGGTGACATTTTCCTGTAACTTGTTCCCAGTACATTCTAAGTGGCTGCTGACTTTGTGAGGTCTCTAAAAGTGGGTTTTAGGAGCCCAACACAAAATACATGAGCCCTAATGCCTTCCTTCAGACAGAACTGACACCCACTTTCTTTAAAAAATCGTGGTTCAAAATAGCATTTTTGGGCTGAGATAAGCACTTTGGTGACATTTTCCTGTAACTTGTTCCCAGTACATTCTAAGTGGCTGCTGACTTTGTGAGGTCTCTAAAAGTGGGTTTTAGGAGCCCAACACAAAATACATGAGCCCTAATGCCTTCTTTCAGACAAAACTGACTTCCACTTTCTTAAAAAAATCTTGGGTCAAAATAGCATTATTAGACTGAGATAAGCACTTTGGTGACATTTTCCTGTAACTTGTTCCCAGTACATTCTAAGTGGCTGCTGACTTTGTGAGGTCTCTAAAAGTGGGTTTTAGGAGCCCAACACAAAATACATGAGCCCCAATGCCTTCCTTCATACAAAACTGACACCCACTTTCCTTAAAAAATCGTGGCTCAAAATGGCATTTTTGGGCTGAGATAAGCACTTTGGTGACATTTTCCTGTAACTTGATCCCAGTACATTCTAAGTGGCTGCTGACTTTGTGAGGTCTCTAAAAGTGGGTTTTAGGAGCCCAACACAAAATACATGAGCCCCAATGCCTTCCTTCATACAAAACTGACACCCACTTTCCTTAAAAAATCGTGGCTCAAAATGGCATTTTTGGGCTGAGATAAGCACTTTGGTGACATTTTCCTGTAACTTGTTCCCAGTACATTCTAAGTGGCTGCTGACTTTGTGAGGTCTCTAAAAGTGGGTTTTAGGAGCCCAACACAAAATACATGAGCCCCAATGCCTTCCTTCATACAAAACTGACACCCACTTTCCTTAAAAAATCGTGGCTCAAAATGGCATTTTTGGGCTGAGATAAGCACTTTGGTGACATTTTCCTGTAACTTGTTCCCAGTACATTCTAAGTGGCTGCTGACTTTGTGAGGTCTCTAAAAGTGGGTTTTAGGAGCCCAACACAAAATACATGAGCCCTAATGCCTTCCTTCAGACAGAACTGACACCCACTTTCTTTAAAAAATCGTGGTTCAAAATAGCATTTTTGGGCTGAGATAAGCACTTTGGTGACATTTTCCTGTAACTTGTTCCCAGTACATTCTAAGTGGCTGCTGACTTTGTGAGGTCTCTAAAAGTGGGTTTTAGGAGCCCAACACAAAATACATGAGCCCTAATGCCTTCTTTCAGACAAAACTGACTTCCACTTTCTTAAAAAAATCTTGGGTCAAAATAGCATTATTAGACTGAGATAAGCACTTTGGTGACATTTTCCTGTAACTTGTTCCCAGTACATTCTAAGTGGCTGCTGACTTTGTGAGGTCTCTAAAAGTGGGTTTTAGGAGCCCAACACAAAATACATGAGCCCCAATGCCTTCCTTCATACAAAACTGACACCCACTTTCCTTAAAAAATCGTGGCTCAAAATGGCATTTTTGGGCTGAGATAAGCACTTTGGTGACATTTTCCTGTAACTTGTTCCCAGTACATTCTAAGTGGCTGCTGACTTTGTGAGGTCTCTAAAAGTGGGTTTTAGGAGCCCAACACAAAATACATGAGCCCTAATGCCTTCTTTCAGACAAAACTGACTTCCACTTTCTTAAAAAAATCTTGGGTCAAAATAGCATTATTAGACTGAGATAAGCACTTTGGTGACATTTTCCTGTAACTTGTTCCCAGTACATTCTAAGTGGCTGCTGACTTTGTGAGGTCTCTAAAAGTGGGTTTTAGGAGCCCAACACAAAATACATGAGCCCCAATGCCTTCCTTCATACAAAACTGACACCCACTTTCCTTAAAAAATCGTGGCTCAAAATGGCATTTTTGGGCTGAGATAAGCACTTTGGTGACATTTTCCTGTAACTTGTTCCCAGTACATTCTAAGTGGCTGCTGACTTTGTGAGGTCTCTAAAAGTGGGTTTTAGGAGCCCAACACAAAATACATGAGCCCTAATGCCTTCTTTCAGACAAAACTGACTTCCACTTTCTTAAAAAAATCTTGGGTCAAAATAGCATTATTAGACTGAGATAAGCACTTTGGTGACATTTTCCTGTAACTTGTTCCCAGTACATTCTAAGTGGCTGCTGACTTTGTGAGGTCTCTAAAAGTGGGTTTTAGGAGCCCAACACAAAATACATGAGCCCCAATGCCTTCCTTCATACAAAACTGACACCCACTTTCCTTAAAAAATCGTGGCTCAAAATGGCATTTTTGGGCTGAGATAAGCACTTTGGTGACATTTTCCTGTAACTTGTTCCCAGTACATTCTAAGTGGCTGCTGACTTTGTGAGGTCTCTAAAAGTGGGTTTTAGGAGCCCAACACAAAATACATGAGCCCTAATGCCTTCTTTCAGACAAAACTGACTTCCACTTTCTTAAAAAAATCTTGGGTCAAAATAGCATTATTAGACTGAGATAAGCACTTTGGTGACATTTTCCTGTAACTTGTTCCCAGTACATTCTAAGTGGCTGCTGACTTTGTGAGGTCTCTAAAAGTGGGTTTTAGGAGCCCAACACAAAATACATGAGCCCCAATGCCTTCCTTCATACAAAACTGACACCCACTTTCCTTAAAAAATCGTGGCTCAAAATGGCATTTTTGGGCTGAGATAAGCACTTTGGTGACATTTTCCTGTAACTTGTTCCCAGTACATTCTAAGTGGCTGCTGACTTTGTGAGGTCTCTAAAAGTGGGTTTTAGGAGCCCAACACAAAATACATGAGCCCTAATGCCTTCTTTCAGACAAAACTGACTTCCACTTTCTTAAAAAAATCTTGGGTCAAAATAGCATTATTAGACTGAGATAAGCACTTTGGTGACATTTTCCTGTAACTTGTTCCCAGTACATTCTAAGTGGCTGCTGACTTTGTGAGGTCTCTAAAAGTGGGTTTTAGGAGCCCAACACAAAATACATGAGCCCCAATGCCTTCCTTCATACAAAACTGACACCCACTTTCCTTAAAAAATCGTGGCTCAAAATGGCATTTTTGGGCTGAGATAAGCACTTTGGTGACATTTTCCTGTAACTTGTTCCCAGTACATTCTAAGTGGCTGCTGACTTTGTGAGGTCTCTAAAAGTGGGTTTTAGGAGCCCAACACAAAATACATGAGCCCTAATGCCTTCTTTCAGACAAAACTGACTTCCACTTTCTTAAAAAAATCTTGGGTCAAAATAGCATTATTAGACTGAGATAAGCACTTTGGTGACATTTTCCTGTAACTTGTTCCCAGTACATTCTAAGTGGCTGCTGACTTTGTGAGGTCTCTAAAAGTGGGTTTTAGGAGCCCAACACAAAATACATGAGCCCCAATGCCTTCCTTCATACAAAACTGACACCCACTTTCCTTAAAAAATCGTGGCTCAAAATGGCATTTTTGGGCTGAGATAAGCACTTTGGTGACATTTTCCTGTAACTTGTTCCCAGTACATTCTAAGTGGCTGCTGACTTTGTGAGGTCTCTAAAAGTGGGTTTTAGGAGCCCAACACAAAATACATGAGCCCTAATGCCTTCTTTCAGACAAAACTGACTTCCACTTTCTTAAAAAAATCTTGGGTCAAAATAGCATTATTAGACTGAGATAAGCACTTTGGTGACATTTTCCTGTAACTTGTTCCCAGTACATTCTAAGTGGCTGCTGACTTTGTGAGGTCTCTAAAAGTGGGTTTTAGGAGCCCAACACAAAATACATGAGCCCCAATGCCTTCCTTCATACAAAACTGACACCCACTTTCCTTAAAAAATCGTGGCTCAAAATGGCATTTTTGGGCTGAGATAAGCACTTTGGTGACATTTTCCTGTAACTTGTTCCCAGTACATTCTAAGTGGCTGCTGACTTTGTGAGGTCTCTAAAAGTGGGTTTTAGGAGCCCAACACAAAATACATGAGCCCCAATGCCTTCCTTCATACAAAACTGACACCCACTTTCCTTAAAAAATCGTGGCTCAAAATGGCATTTTTGGGCTGAGATAAGCACTTTGGTGACATTTTCCTGTAACTTGTTCCCAGTACATTCTAAGTGGCTGCTGACTTTGTGAGGTCTCTAAAAGTGGGTTTTAGGAGCCCAACACAAAATACATGAGCCCTAATGCCTTCTTTCAGACAAAACTGACTTCCACTTTCTTAAAAAAATCTTGGGTCAAAATAGCATTATTAGACTGAGATAAGCACTTTGGTGACATTTTCCTGTAACTTGTTCCCAGTACATTCTAAGTGGCTGCTGACTTTGTGAGGTCTCTAAAAGTGGGTTTTAGGAGCCCAACACAAAATACATGAGCCCCAATGCCTTCCTTCATACAAAACTGACACCCACTTTCCTTAAAAAATCGTGGCTCAAAATGGCATTTTTGGGCTGAGATAAGCACTTTGGTGACATTTTCCTGTAACTTGTTCCCAGTACATTCTAAGTGGCTGCTGACTTTGTGAGGTCTCTAAAAGTGGGTTTTAGGAGCCCAACACAAAATACATGAGCCCTAATGCCTTCTTTCAGACAAAACTGACTTCCACTTTCTTAAAAAAATCTTGGGTCAAAATAGCATTATTAGACTGAGATAAGCACTTTGGTGACATTTTCCTGTAACTTGTTCCCAGTACATTCTAAGTGGCTGCTGACTTTGTGAGGTCTCTAAAAGTGGGTTTTAGGAGCCCAACACAAAATACATGAGCCCCAATGCCTTCCTTCATACAAAACTGACACCCACTTTCCTTAAAAAATCGTGGCTCAAAATGGCATTTTTGGGCTGAGATAAGCACTTTGGTGACATTTTCCTGTAACTTGATCCCAGTACATTCTAAGTGGCTGCTGACTTTGTGAGGTCTCTAAAAGTGGGTTTTAGGAGCCCAACAAAAAATACATGAGCCCTAATGCCTTCTTTCAGACAAAACTGACTTCCACTTTCTTAAAAAAATCTTGGGTCAAAATAGCATTATTAGACTGAGATAAGCACTTTGGTGACATTTTCCTGTAACTTGTTCCCAGTACATTCTAAGTGGCTGCTGACTTTGTGAGGTCTCTAAAAGTGGGTTTTAGGAGCCCAACACAAAATACATGAGCCCCAATGCCTTCCTTCATACAAAACTGACACCCACTTTCCTTAAAAAATCGTGGCTCAAAATGGCATTTTTGGGCTGAGATAAGCACTTTGGTGACATTTTCCTGTAACTTGTTCCCAGTACATTCTAAGTGGCTGCTGACTTTGTGAGGTCTCTAAAAGTGGGTTTTAGGAGCCCAACACAAAATACATGAGCCCCAATGCCTTCCTTCATACAAAACTGACACCCACTTTCCTTAAAAAATCGTGGCTCAAAATGGCATTTTTGGGCTGAGATAAGCACTTTGGTGACATTTTCCTGTAACTTGTTCCCAGTACATTCTAAGTGGCTGCTGACTTTGTGAGGTCTCTAAAAGTGGGTTTTAGGAGCCCAACACAAAATACATGAGCCCTAATGCCTTCTTTCAGACAAAACTGACTTCCACTTTCTTAAAAAAATCTTGGGTCAAAATAGCATTATTAGACTGAGATAAGCACTTTGGTGACATTTTCCTGTAACTTGTTCCCAGTACATTCTAAGTGGCTGCTGACTTTGTGAGGTCTCTAAAAGTGGGTTTTAGGAGCCCAACACAAAATACATGAGCCCCAATGCCTTCCTTCATACAAAACTGACACCCACTTTCCTTAAAAAATCGTGGCTCAAAATGGCATTTTTGGGCTGAGATAAGCACTTTGGTGACATTTTCCTGTAACTTGTTCCCAGTACATTCTAAGTGGCTGC
This sequence comes from Gymnoscopelus braueri, assembly GCF_963280865.1. Classification (NCBI taxonomy): domain Eukaryota; kingdom Metazoa; phylum Chordata; class Actinopteri; order Myctophiformes; family Myctophidae; genus Gymnoscopelus; species Gymnoscopelus braueri. The sequence continues at coordinate 69,564 of NW_027660703.1, read as the reverse complement.
TGACTTTGTGAGGTCTCTAAAAGTGGGTTTTAGGAGCCCAACACAAAATACATGAGCCCTAATGCCTTCTTTCAGACAAAACTGACTTCCACTTTCTTAAAAAAATCTTGGGTCAAAATAGCATTATTAGACTGAGATAAGCACTTTGGTGACATTTTCCTGTAACTTGTTCCCAGTACATTCTAAGTGGCTGCTGACTTTGTGAGGTCTCTAAAAGTGGGTTTTAGGAGCCCAACACAAAATACATGAGCCCCAATGCCTTCCTTCATACAAAACTGACACCCACTTTCCTTAAAAAATCGTGGCTCAAAATGGCATTTTTGGGCTGAGATAAGCACTTTGGTGACATTTTCCTGTAACTTGTTCCCAGTACATTCTAAGTGGCTGCTGACTTTGTGAGGTCTCTAAAAGTGGGTTTTAGGAGCCCAACACAAAATACATGAGCCCTAATGCCTTCTTTCAGACAAAACTGACTTCCACTTTCTTAAAAAAATCTTGGGTCAAAATAGCATTATTAGACTGAGATAAGCACTTTGGTGACATTTTCCTGTAACTTGTTCCCAGTACATTCTAAGTGGCTGCTGACTTTGTGAGGTCTCTAAAAGTGGGTTTTAGGAGCCCAACACAAAATACATGAGCCCCAATGCCTTCCTTCATACAAAACTGACACCCACTTTCCTTAAAAAATCGTGGCTCAAAATGGCATTTTTGGGCTGAGATAAGCACTTTGGTGACATTTTCCTGTAACTTGATCCCAGTACATTCTAAGTGGCTGCTGACTTTGTGAGGTCTCTAAAAGTGGGTTTTAGGAGCCCAACACAAAATACATGAGCCCTAATGCCTTCTTTCAGACAAAACTGACTTCCACTTTCTTAAAAAAATCTTGGGTCAAAATAGCATTATTAGACTGAGATAAGCACTTTGGTGACATTTTCCTGTAACTTGTTCCCAGTACATTCTAAGTGGCTGCTGACTTTGTGAGGTCTCTAAAAGTGGGTTTTAGGAGCCCAACACAAAATACATGAGCCCCAATGCCTTCCTTCATACAAAACTGACACCCACTTTCCTTAAAAAATCGTGGCTCAAAATGGCATTTTTGGGCTGAGATAAGCACTTTGGTGACATTTTCCTGTAACTTGTTCCCAGTACATTCTAAGTGGCTGCTGACTTTGTGAGGTCTCTAAAAGTGGGTTTTAGGAGCCCAACACAAAATACATGAGCCCCAATGCCTTCCTTCATACAAAACTGACACCCACTTTCCTTAAAAAATCGTGGCTCAAAATGGCATTTTTGGGCTGAGATAAGCACTTTGGTGACATTTTCCTGTAACTTGTTCCCAGTACATTCTAAGTGGCTGCTGACTTTGTGAGGTCTCTAAAAGTGGGTTTTAGGAGCCCAACACAAAATACATGAGCCCTAATGCCTTCTTTCAGACAAAACTGACTTCCACTTTCTTAAAAAAATCTTGGGTCAAAATAGCATTATTAGACTGAGATAAGCACTTTGGTGACATTTTCCTGTAACTTGTTCCCAGTACATTCTAAGTGGCTGCTGACTTTGTGAGGTCTCTAAAAGTGGGTTTTAGGAGCCCAACACAAAATACATGAGCCCCAATGCCTTCCTTCATACAAAACTGACACCCACTTTCCTTAAAAAATCGTGGCTCAAAATGGCATTTTTGGGCTGAGATAAGCACTTTGGTGACATTTTCCTGTAACTTGTTCCCAGTACATTCTAAGTGGCTGCTGACTTTGTGAGGTCTCTAAAAGTGGGTTTTAGGAGCCCAACACAAAATACATGAGCCCTAATGCCTTCTTTCAGACAAAACTGACTTCCACTTTCTTAAAAAAATCTTGGGTCAAAATAGCATTATTAGACTGAGATAAGCACTTTGGTGACATTTTCCTGTAACTTGTTCCCAGTACATTCTAAGTGGCTGCTGACTTTGTGAGGTCTCTAAAAGTGGGTTTTAGGAGCCCAACACAAAATACATGAGCCCCAATGCCTTCCTTCATACAAAACTGACACCCACTTTCCTTAAAAAATCGTGGCTCAAAATGGCATTTTTGGGCTGAGATAAGCACTTTGGTGACATTTTCCTGTAACTTGATCCCAGTACATTCTAAGTGGCTGCTGACTTTGTGAGGTCTCTAAAAGTGGGTTTTAGGAGCCCAACACAAAATACATGAGCCCTAATGCCTTCTTTCAGACAAAACTGACTTCCACTTTCTTAAAAAAATCTTGGGTCAAAATAGCATTATTAGACTGAGATAAGCACTTTGGTGACATTTTCCTGTAACTTGTTCCCAGTACATTCTAAGTGGCTGCTGACTTTGTGAGGTCTCTAAAAGTGGGTTTTAGGAGCCCAACACAAAATACATGAGCCCCAATGCCTTCCTTCATACAAAACTGACACCCACTTTCCTTAAAAAATCGTGGCTCAAAATGGCATTTTTGGGCTGAGATAAGCACTTTGGTGACATTTTCCTGTAACTTGTTCCCAGTACATTCTAAGTGGCTGCTGACTTTGTGAGGTCTCTAAAAGTGGGTTTTAGGAGCCCAACACAAAATACATGAGCCCCAATGCCTTCCTTCATACAAAACTGACACCCACTTTCCTTAAAAAATCGTGGCTCAAAATGGCATTTTTGGGCTGAGATAAGCACTTTGGTGACATTTTCCTGTAACTTGTTCCCAGTACATTCTAAGTGGCTGCTGACTTTGTGAGGTCTCTAAAAGTGGGTTTTAGGAGCCCAACACAAAATACATGAGCCCTAATGCCTTCTTTCAGACAAAACTGACTTCCACTTTCTTAAAAAAATCTTGGGTCAAAATAGCATTATTAGACTGAGATAAGCACTTTGGTGACATTTTCCTGTAACTTGTTCCCAGTACATTCTAAGTGGCTGCTGACTTTGTGAGGTCTCTAAAAGTGGGTTTTAGGAGCCCAACACAAAATACATGAGCCCCAATGCCTTCCTTCATACAAAACTGACACCCACTTTCCTTAAAAAATCGTGGCTCAAAATGGCATTTTTGGGCTGAGATAAGCACTTTGGTGACATTTTCCTGTAACTTGTTCCCAGTACATTCTAAGTGGCTGCTGACTTTGTGAGGTCTCTAAAAGTGGGTTTTAGGAGCCCAACACAAAATACATGAGCCCTAATGCCTTCTTTCAGACAAAACTGACTTCCACTTTCTTAAAAAAATCTTGGGTCAAAATAGCATTATTAGACTGAGATAAGCACTTTGGTGACATTTTCCTGTAACTTGTTCCCAGTACATTCTAAGTGGCTGCTGACTTTGTGAGGTCTCTAAAAGTGGGTTTTAGGAGCCCAACACAAAATACATGAGCCCCAATGCCTTCCTTCATACAAAACTGACACCCACTTTCCTTAAAAAATCGTGGCTCAAAATGGCATTTTTGGGCTGAGATAAGCACTTTGGTGACATTTTCCTGTAACTTGTTCCCAGTACATTCTAAGTGGCTGCTGACTTTGTGAGGTCTCTAAAAGTGGGTTTTAGGAGCCCAACACAAAATACATGAGCCCTAATGCCTTCTTTCAGACAAAACTGACTTCCACTTTCTTAAAAAAATCTTGGGTCAAAATAGCATTATTAGACTGAGATAAGCACTTTGGTGACATTTTCCTGTAACTTGTTCCCAGTACATTCTAAGTGGCTGCTGACTTTGTGAGGTCTCTAAAAGTGGGTTTTAGGAGCCCAACACAAAATACATGAGCCCCAATGCCTTCCTTCATACAAAACTGACACCCACTTTCCTTAAAAAATCGTGGCTCAAAATGGCATTTTTGGGCTGAGATAAGCACTTTGGTGACATTTTCCTGTAACTTGTTCCCAGTACATTCTAAGTGGCTGCTGACTTTGTGAGGTCTCTAAAAGTGGGTTTTAGGAGCCCAACACAAAATACATGAGCCCTAATGCCTTCTTTCAGACAAAACTGACTTCCACTTTCTTAAAAAAATCTTGGGTCAAAATAGCATTATTAGACTGAGATAAGCACTTTGGTGACATTTTCCTGTAACTTGTTCCCAGTACATTCTAAGTGGCTGCTGACTTTGTGAGGTCTCTAAAAGTGGGTTTTAGGAGCCCAACACAAAATACATGAGCCCCAATGCCTTCCTTCATACAAAACTGACACCCACTTTCCTTAAAAAATCGTGGCTCAAAATGGCATTTTTGGGCTGAGATAAGCACTTTGGTGACATTTTCCTGTAACTTGATCCCAGTACATTCTAAGTGGCTGCTGACTTTGTGAGGTCTCTAAAAGTGGGTTTTAGGAGCCCAACACAAAATACATGAGCCCTAATGCCTTCTTTCAGACAAAACTGACTTCCACTTTCTTAAAAAAATCTTGGGTCAAAATAGCATTATTAGACTGAGATAAGCACTTTGGTGACATTTTCCTGTAACTTGTTCCCAGTACATTCTAAGTGGCTGCTGACTTTGTGAGGTCTCTAAAAGTGGGTTTTAGGAGCCCAACACAAAATACATGAGCCCCAATGCCTTCCTTCATACAAAACTGACACCCACTTTCCTTAAAAAATCGTGGCTCAAAATGGCATTTTTGGGCTGAGATAAGCACTTTGGTGACATTTTCCTGTAACTTGTTCCCAGTACATTCTAAGTGGCTGCTGACTTTGTGAGGTCTCTAAAAGTGGGTTTTAGGAGCCCAACACAAAATACATGAGCCCCAATGCCTTCCTTCATACAAAACTGACACCCACTTTCCTTAAAAAATCGTGGCTCAAAATGGCATTTTTGGGCTGAGATAAGCACTTTGGTGACATTTTCCTGTAACTTGTTCCCAGTACATTCTAAGTGGCTGCTGACTTTGTGAGGTCTCTAAAAGTGGGTTTTAGGAGCCCAACACAAAATACATGAGCCCCAATGCCTTCCTTCATACAAAACTGACACCCACTTTCCTTAAAAAATCGTGGCTCAAAATGGCATTTTTGGGCTGAGATAAGCACTTTGGTGACATTTTCCTGTAACTTGTTCCCAGTACATTCTAAGTGGCTGCTGACTTTGTGAGGTCTCTAAAAGTGGGTTTTAGGAGCCCAACACAAAATACATGAGCCCTAATGCCTTCTTTCAGACAAAACTGACTTCCACTTTCTTAAAAAAATCTTGGGTCAAAATAGCATTATTAGACTGAGATAAGCACTTTGGTGACATTTTCCTGTAACTTGTTCCCAGTACATTCTAAGTGGCTGCTGACTTTGTGAGGTCTCTAAAAGTGGGTTTTAGGAGCCCAACACAAAATACATGAGCCCCAATGCCTTCCTTCATACAAAACTGACACCCACTTTCCTTAAAAAATCGTGGCTCAAAATGGCATTTTTGGGCTGAGATAAGCACTTTGGTGACATTTTCCTGTAACTTGTTCCCAGTACATTCTAAGTGGCTGCTGACTTTGTGAGGTCTCTAAAAGTGGGTTTTAGGAGCCCAACACAAAATACATGAGCCCTAATGCCTTCTTTCAGACAAAACTGACTTCCACTTTCTTAAAAAAATCTTGGGTCAAAATAGCATTATTAGACTGAGATAAGCACTTTGGTGACATTTTCCTGTAACTTGTTCCCAGTACATTCTAAGTGGCTGCTGACTTTGTGAGGTCTCTAAAAGTGGGTTTTAGGAGCCCAACACAAAATACATGAGCCCCAATGCCTTCCTTCATACAAAACTGACACCCACTTTCCTTAAAAAATCGTGGCTCAAAATGGCATTTTTGGGCTGAGATAAGCACTTTGGTGACATTTTCCTGTAACTTGTTCCCAGTACATTCTAAGTGGCTGCTGACTTTGTGAGGTCTCTAAAAGTGGGTTTTAGGAGCCCAACACAAAATACATGAGCCCTAATGCCTTCTTTCAGACAAAACTGACTTCCACTTTCTTAAAAAAATCTTGGGTCAAAATAGCATTATTAGACTGAGATAAGCACTTTGGTGACATTTTCCTGTAACTTGTTCCCAGTACATTCTAAGTGGCTGCTGACTTTGTGAGGTCTCTAAAAGTGGGTTTTAGGAGCCCAACACAAAATACATGAGCCCCAATGCCTTCCTTCATACAAAACTGACACCCACTTTCCTTAAAAAATCGTGGCTCAAAATGGCATTTTTGGGCTGAGATAAGCACTTTGGTGACATTTTCCTGTAACTTGTTCCCAGTACATTCTAAGTGGCTGCTGACTTTGTGAGGTCTCTAAAAGTGGGTTTTAGGAGCCCAACACAAAATACATGAGCCCTAATGCCTTCTTTCAGACAAAACTGACTTCCACTTTCTTAAAAAAATCTTGGGTCAAAATAGCATTATTAGACTGAGATAAGCACTTTGGTGACATTTTCCTGTAACTTGTTCCCAGTACATTCTAAGTGGCTGCTGACTTTGTGAGGTCTCTAAAAGTGGGTTTTAGGAGCCCAACACAAAATACATGAGCCCCAATGCCTTCCTTCATACAAAACTGACACCCACTTTCCTTAAAAAATCGTGGCTCAAAATGGCATTTTTGGGCTGAGATAAGCACTTTGGTGACATTTTCCTGTAACTTGTTCCCAGTACATTCTAAGTGGCTGCTGACTTTGTGAGGTCTCTAAAAGTGGGTTTTAGGAGCCCAACACAAAATACATGAGCCCTAATGCCTTCTTTCAGACAAAACTGACTTCCACTTTCTTAAAAAAATCTTGGGTCAAAATAGCATTATTAGACTGAGATAAGCACTTTGGTGACATTTTCCTGTAACTTGTTCCCAGTACATTCTAAGTGGCTGCTGACTTTGTGAGGTCTCTAAAAGTGGGTTTTAGGAGGCCAACACAAAATACATGAGCCCCAATGCCTTCCTTCATACAAAACTGACACCCACTTTCCTTAAAAAATCGTGGCTCAAAATGGCATTTTTGGGCTGAGATAAGCACTTTGGTGACATTTTCCTGTAACTTGATCCCAGTACATTCTAAGTGGCTGCTGACTTTGTGAGGTCTCTAAAAGTGGGTTTTAGGAGCCCAACACAAAATACATGAGCCCTAATGCCTTCTTTCAGACAAAACTGACTTCCACTTTCTTAAAAAAATCTTGGGTCAAAATAGCATTATTAGACTGAGATAAGCACTTTGGTGACATTTTCCTGTAACTTGTTCCCAGTACATTCTAAGTGGCTGCTGACTTTGTGAGGTCTCTAAAAGTGGGTTTTAGGAGCCCAACACAAAATACATGAGCCCCAATGCCTTCCTTCATACAAAACTGACACCCACTTTCCTTAAAAAATCGTGGCTCAAAATGGCATTTTTGGGCTGAGATAAGCACTTTGGTGACATTTTCCTGTAACTTGTTCCCAGTACATTCTAAGTGGCTGCTGACTTTGTGAGGTCTCTAAAAGTGGGTTTTAGGAGCCCAACACAAAATACATGAGCCCCAATGCCTTCCTTCATACAAAACTGACACCCACTTTCCTTAAAAAATCGTGGCTCAAAATGGCATTTTTGGGCTGAGATAAGCACTTTGGTGACATTTTCCTGTAACTTGTTCCCAGTACATTCTAAGTGGCTGCTGACTTTGTGAGGTCTCTAAAAGTGGGTTTTAGGAGCCCAACACAAAATACATGAGCCCTAATGCCTTCTTTCAGACAAAACTGACTTCCACTTTCTTAAAAAAATCTTGGGTCAAAATAGCATTATTAGACTGAGATAAGCACTTTGGTGACATTTTCCTGTAACTTGTTCCCAGTACATTCTAAGTGGCTGCTGACTTTGTGAGGTCTCTAAAAGTGGGTTTTAGGAGCCCAACACAAAATACATGAGCCCCAATGCCTTCCTTCATACAAAACTGACACCCACTTTCCTTAAAAAATCGTGGCTCAAAATGGCATTTTTGGGCTGAGATAAGCACTTTGGTGACATTTTCCTGTAACTTGTTCCCAGTACATTCTAAGTGGCTGCTGACTTTGTGAGGTCTCTAAAAGTGGGTTTTAGGAGCCCAACACAAAATACATGAGCCCTAATGCCTTCTTTCAGACAAAACTGACTTCCACTTTCTTAAAAAAATCTTGGGTCAAAATAGCATTATTAGACTGAGATAAGCACTTTGGTGACATTTTCCTGTAACTTGTTCCCAGTACATTCTAAGTGGCTGCTGACTTTGTGAGGTCTCTAAAAGTGGGTTTTAGGAGCCCAACACAAAATACATGAGCCCCAATGCCTTCCTTCATACAAAACTGACACCCACTTTCCTTAAAAAATCGTGGCTCAAAATGGCATTTTTGGGCTGAGATAAGCACTTTGGTGACATTTTCCTGTAACTTGTTCCCAGTACATTCTAAGTGGCTGCTGACTTTGTGAGGTCTCTAAAAGTGGGTTTTAGGAGCCCAACACAAAATACATGAGCCCTAATGCCTTCTTTCAGACAAAACTGACTTCCACTTTCTTAAAAAAATCTTGGGTCAAAATAGCATTATTAGACTGAGATAAGCACTTTGGTGACATTTTCCTGTAACTTGTTCCCAGTACATTCTAAGTGGCTGCTGACTTTGTGAGGTCTCTAAAAGTGGGTTTTAGGAGCCCAACACAAAATACATGAGCCCCAATGCCTTCCTTCATACAAAACTGACACCCACTTTCCTTAAAAAATCGTGGCTCAAAATGGCATTTTTGGGCTGAGATAAGCACTTTGGTGACATTTTCCTGTAACTTGTTCCCAGTACATTCTAAGTGGCTGCTGACTTTGTGAGGTCTCTAAAAGTGGGTTTTAGGAGCCCAACACAAAATACATGAGCCCTAATGCCTTCTTTCAGACAAAACTGACTTCCACTTTCTTAAAAAAATCTTGGGTCAAAATAGCATTATTAGACTGAGATAAGCACTTTGGTGACATTTTCCTGTAACTTGTTCCCAGTACATTCTAAGTGGCTGCTGACTTTGTGAGGTCTCTAAAAGTGGGTTTTAGGAGCCCAACACAAAATACATGAGCCCCAATGCCTTCCTTCATACAAAACTGACACCCACTTTCCTTAAAAAATCGTGGCTCAAAATGGCATTTTTGGGCTGAGATAAGCACTTTGGTGACATTTTCCTGTAACTTGATCCCAGTACATTCTAAGTGGCTGCTGACTTTGTGAGGTCTCTAAAAGTGGGTTTTAGGAGCCCAACACAAAATACATGAGCCCCAATGCCTTCCTTCATACAAAACTGACACCCACTTTCCTTAAAAAATCGTGGCTCAAAATGGCATTTTTGGGCTGAGATAAGCACTTTGGTGACATTTTCCTGTAACTTGTTCCCAGTACATTCTAAGTGGCTGCTGACTTTGTGAGGTCTCTAAAAGTGGGTTTTAGGAGCCCAACACAAAATACATGAGCCCCAATGCCTTCCTTCATACAAAACTGACACCCACTTTCCTTAAAAAATCGTGGCTCAAAATGGCATTTTTGGGCTGAGATAAGCACTTTGGTGACATTTTCCTGTAACTTGTTCCCAGTACATTCTAAGTGGCTGCTGACTTTGTGAGGTCTCTAAAAGTGGGTTTTAGGAGCCCAACACAAAATACATGAGCCCTAATGCCTTCCTTCAGACAGAACTGACACCCACTTTCTTTAAAAAATCGTGGTTCAAAATAGCATTTTTGGGCTGAGATAAGCACTTTGGTGACATTTTCCTGTAACTTGTTCCCAGTACATTCTAAGTGGCTGCTGACTTTGTGAGGTCTCTAAAAGTGGGTTTTAGGAGCCCAACACAAAATACATGAGCCCTAATGCCTTCTTTCAGACAAAACTGACTTCCACTTTCTTAAAAAAATCTTGGGTCAAAATAGCATTATTAGACTGAGATAAGCACTTTGGTGACATTTTCCTGTAACTTGTTCCCAGTACATTCTAAGTGGCTGCTGACTTTGTGAGGTCTCTAAAAGTGGGTTTTAGGAGCCCAACACAAAATACATGAGCCCCAATGCCTTCCTTCATACAAAACTGACACCCACTTTCCTTAAAAAATCGTGGCTCAAAATGGCATTTTTGGGCTGAGATAAGCACTTTGGTGACATTTTCCTGTAACTTGTTCCCAGTACATTCTAAGTGGCTGCTGACTTTGTGAGGTCTCTAAAAGTGGGTTTTAGGAGCCCAACACAAAATACATGAGCCCTAATGCCTTCTTTCAGACAAAACTGACTTCCACTTTCTTAAAAAAATCTTGGGTCAAAATAGCATTATTAGACTGAGATAAGCACTTTGGTGACATTTTCCTGTAACTTGTTCCCAGTACATTCTAAGTGGCTGCTGACTTTGTGAGGTCTCTAAAAGTGGGTTTTAGGAGCCCAACACAAAATACATGAGCCCCAATGCCTTCCTTCATACAAAACTGACACCCACTTTCCTTAAAAAATCGTGGCTCAAAATGGCATTTTTGGGCTGAGATAAGCACTTTGGTGACATTTTCCTGTAACTTGTTCCCAGTACATTCTAAGTGGCTGCTGACTTTGTGAGGTCTCTAAAAGTGGGTTTTAGGAGCCCAACACAAAATACATGAGCCCTAATGCCTTCTTTCAGACAAAACTGACTTCCACTTTCTTAAAAAAATCTTGGGTCAAAATAGCATTATTAGACTGAGATAAGCACTTTGGTGACATTTTCCTGTAACTTGTTCCCAGTACATTCTAAGTGGCTGCTGACTTTGTGAGGTCTCTAAAAGTGGGTTTTAGGAGCCCAACACAAAATACATGAGCCCCAATGCCTTCCTTCATACAAAACTGACACCCACTTTCCTTAAAAAATCGTGGCTCAAAATGGCATTTTTGGGCTGAGATAAGCACTTTGGTGACATTTTCCTGTAACTTGTTCCCAGTACATTCTAAGTGGCTGCTGACTTTGTGAGGTCTCTAAAAGTGGGTTTTAGGAGCCCAACACAAAATACATGAGCCCTAATGCCTTCTTTCAGACAAAACTGACTTCCACTTTCTTAAAAAAATCTTGGGTCAAAATAGCATTATTAGACTGAGATAAGCACTTTGGTGACATTTTCCTGTAACTTGTTCCCAGTACATTCTAAGTGGCTGCTGACTTTGTGAGGTCTCTAAAAGTGGGTTTTAGGAGCCCAACACAAAATACATGAGCCCCAATGCCTTCCTTCATACAAAACTGACACCCACTTTCCTTAAAAAATCGTGGCTCAAAATGGCATTTTTGGGCTGAGATAAGCACTTTGGTGACATTTTCCTGTAACTTGTTCCCAGTACATTCTAAGTGGCTGCTGACTTTGTGAGGTCTCTAAAAGTGGGTTTTAGGAGCCCAACACAAAATACATGAGCCCTAATGCCTTCTTTCAGACAAAACTGACTTCCACTTTCTTAAAAAAATCTTGGGTCAAAATAGCATTATTAGACTGAGATAAGCACTTTGGTGACATTTTCCTGTAACTTGTTCCCAGTACATTCTAAGTGGCTGCTGACTTTGTGAGGTCTCTAAAAGTGGGTTTTAGGAGCCCAACACAAAATACATGAGCCCCAATGCCTTCCTTCATACAAAACTGACACCCACTTTCCTTAAAAAATCGTGGCTCAAAATGGCATTTTTGGGCTGAGATAAGCACTTTGGTGACATTTTCCTGTAACTTGTTCCCAGTACATTCTAAGTGGCTGCTGACTTTGTGAGGTCTCTAAAAGTGGGTTTTAGGAGCCCAACACAAAATACATGAGCCCTAATGCCTTCTTTCAGACAAAACTGACTTCCACTTTCTTAAAAAAATCTTGGGTCAAAATAGCATTATTAGACTGAGATAAGCACTTTGGTGACATTTTCCTGTAACTTGTTCCCAGTACATTCTAAGTGGCTGCTGACTTTGTGAGGTCTCTAAAAGTGGGTTTTAGGAGCCCAACACAAAATACATGAGCCCCAATGCCTTCCTTCATACAAAACTGACACCCACTTTCCTTAAAAAATCGTGGCTCAAAATGGCATTTTTGGGCTGAGATAAGCACTTTGGTGACATTTTCCTGTAACTTGTTCCCAGTACATTCTAAGTGGCTGCTGACTTTGTGAGGTCTCTAAAAGTGGGTTTTAGGAGCCCAACACAAAATACATGAGCCCTAATGCCTTCTTTCAGACAAAACTGACTTCCACTTTCTTAAAAAAATCTTGGGTCAAAATAGCATTATTAGACTGAGATAAGCACTTTGGTGACATTTTCCTGTAACTTGTTCCCAGTACATTCTAAGTGGCTGCTGACTTTGTGAGGTCTCTAAAAGTGGGTTTTAGGAGCCCAACACAAAATACATGAGCCCCAATGCCTTCCTTCATACAAAACTGACACCCACTTTCCTTAAAAAATCGTGGCTCAAAATGGCATTTTTGGGCTGAGATAAGCACTTTGGTGACATTTTCCTGTAACTTGTTCCCAGTACATTCTAAGTGGCTGCTGACTTTGTGAGGTCTCTAAAAGTGGGTTTTAGGAGCCCAACACAAAATACATGAGCCCTAATGCCTTCTTTCAGACAAAACTGACTTCCACTTTCTTAAAAAAATCTTGGGTCAAAATAGCATTATTAGACTGAGATAAGCACTTTGGTGACATTTTCCTGTAACTTGTTCCCAGTACATTCTAAGTGGCTGCTGACTTTGTGAGGTCTCTAAAAGTGGGTTTTAGGAGCCCAACACAAAATACATGAGCCCCAATGCCTTCCTTCATACAAAACTGACACCCACTTTCCTTAAAAAATCGTGGCTCAAAATGGCATTTTTGGGCTGAGATAAGCACTTTGGTGACATTTTCCTGTAACTTGATCCCAGTACATTCTAAGTGGCTGCTGACTTTGTGAGGTCTCTAAAAGTGGGTTTTAGGAGCCCAACACAAAATACATGAGCCCTAATGCCTTCTTTCAGACAAAACTGACTTCCACTTTCTTAAAAAAATCTTGGGTCAAAATAGCATTATTAGACTGAGATAAGCACTTTGGTGACATTTTCCTGTAACTTGTTCCCAGTACATTCTAAGTGGCTGCTGACTTTGTGAGGTCTCTAAAAGTGGGTTTTAGGAGCCCAACACAAAATACATGAGCCCCAATGCCTTCCTTCATACAAAACTGACACCCACTTTCCTTAAAAAATCGTGGCTCAAAATGGCATTTTTGGGCTGAGATAAGCACTTTGGTGACATTTTCCTGTAACTTGTTCCCAGTACATTCTAAGTGGCTGCTGACTTTGTGAGGTCTCTAAAAGTGGGTTTTAGGAGCCCAACACAAAATACATGAGCCCCAATGCCTTCCTTCATACAAAACTGACACCCACTTTCCTTAAAAAATCGTGGCTCAAAATGGCATTTTTGGGCTGAGATAAGCACTTTGGTGACATTTTCCTGTAACTTGTTCCCAGTACATTCTAAGTGGCTGCTGACTTTGTGAGGTCTCTAAAAGTGGGTTTTAGGAGCCCAACACAAAATACATGAGCCCTAATGCCTTCTTTCAGACAAAACTGACTTCCACTTTCTTAAAAAAATCTTGGGTCAAAATAGCATTATTAGACTGAGATAAGCACTTTGGTGACATTTTCCTGTAACTTGTTCCCAGTACATTCTAAGTGGCTGCTGACTTTGTGAGGTCTCTAAAAGTGGGTTTTAGGAGCCCAACACAAAATACATGAGCCCCAATGCCTTCCTTCATACAAAACTGACACCCACTTTCCTTAAAAAATCGTGGCTCAAAATGGCATTTTTGGGCTGAGATAAGCACTTTGGTGACATTTTCCTGTAACTTGTTCCCAGTACATTCTAAGTGGCTGCTGACTTTGTGAGGTCTCTAAAAGTGGGTTTTAGGAGCCCAACACAAAATACATGAGCCCTAATGCCTTCTTTCAGACAAAACTGACTTCCACTTTCTTAAAAAAATCTTGGGTCAAAATAGCATTATTAGACTGAGATAAGCACTTTGGTGACATTTTCCTGTAACTTGTTCCCAGTACATTCTAAGTGGCTGCTGACTTTGTGAGGTCTCTAAAAGTGGGTTTTAGGAGCCCAACACAAAATACATGAGCCCCAATGCCTTCCTTCATACAAAACTGACACCCACTTTCCTTAAAAAATCGTGGCTCAAAATGGCATTTTTGGGCTGAGATAAGCACTTTGGTGACATTTTCCTGTAACTTGTTCCCAGTACATTCTAAGTGGCTGCTGACTTTGTGAGGTCTCTAAAAGTGGGTTTTAGGAGCCCAACACAAAATACATGAGCCCTAATGCCTTCTTTCAGACAAAACTGACTTCCACTTTCTTAAAAAAATCTTGGGTCAAAATAGCATTATTAGACTGAGATAAGCACTTTGGTGACATTTTCCTGTAACTTGTTCCCAGTACATTCTAAGTGGCTGCTGACTTTGTGAGGTCTCTAAAAGTGGGTTTTAGGAGCCCAACACAAAATACATGAGCCCCAATGCCTTCCTTCATACAAAACTGACACCCACTTTCCTTAAAAAATCGTGGCTCAAAATGGCATTTTTGGGCTGAGATAAGCACTTTGGTGACATTTTCCTGTAACTTGTTCCCAGTACATTCTAAGTGGCTGCTGACTTTGTGAGGTCTCTAAAAGTGGGTTTTAGGAGCCCAACACAAAATACATGAGCCCTAATGCCTTCTTTCAGACAAAACTGACTTCCACTTTCTTAAAAAAATCTTGGGTCAAAATAGCATTATTAGACTGAGATAAGCACTTTGGTGACATTTTCCTGTAACTTGTTCCCAGTACATTCTAAGTGGCTGCTGACTTTGTGAGGTCTCTAAAAGTGGGTTTTAGGAGCCCAACACAAAATACATGAGCCCCAATGCCTTCCTTCATACAAAACTGACACCCACTTTCCTTAAAAAATCGTGGCTCAAAATGGCATTTTTGGGCTGAGATAAGCACTTTGGTGACATTTTCCTGTAACTTGTTCCCAGTACATTCTAAGTGGCTGCTGACTTTGTGAGGTCTCTAAAAGTGGGTTTTAGGAGCCCAACACAAAATACATGAGCCCTAATGCCTTCTTTCAGACAAAACTGACTTCCACTTTCTTAAAAAAATCTTGGGTCAAAATAGCATTATTAGACTGAGATAAGCACTTTGGTGACATTTTCCTGTAACTTGTTCCCAGTACATTCTAAGTGGCTGCTGACTTTGTGAGGTCTCTAAAAGTGGGTTTTAGGAGCCCAACACAAAATACATGAGCCCCAATGCCTTCCTTCATACAAAACTGACACCCACTTTCCTTAAAAAATCGTGGCTCAAAATGGCATTTTTGGGCTGAGATAAGCACTTTGGTGACATTTTCCTGTAACTTGATCCCAGTACATTCTAAGTGGCTGCTGACTTTGTGAGGTCTCTAAAAGTGGGTTTTAGGAGCCCAACACAAAATACATGAGCCCCAATGCCTTCCTTCATACAAAACTGACACCCACTTTCCTTAAAAAATCGTGGCTCAAAATGGCATTTTTGGGCTGAGATAAGCACTTTGGTGACATTTTCCTGTAACTTGTTCCCAGTACATTCTAAGTGGCTGCTGACTTTGTGAGGTCTCTAAAAGTGGGTTTTAGGAGCCCAACACAAAATACATGAGCCCCAATGCCTTCCTTCATACAAAACTGACACCCACTTTCCTTAAAAAATCGTGGCTCAAAATGGCATTTTTGGGCTGAGATAAGCACTTTGGTGACATTTTCCTGTAACTTGTTCCCAGTACATTCTAAGTGGCTGCTGACTTTGTGAGGTCTCTAAAAGTGGGTTTTAGGAGCCCAACACAAAATACATGAGCCCTAATGCCTTCCTTCAGACAGAACTGACACCCACTTTCTTTAAAAAATCGTGGTTCAAAATAGCATTTTTGGGCTGAGATAAGCACTTTGGTGACATTTTCCTGTAACTTGTTCCCAGTACATTCTAAGTGGCTGCTGACTTTGTGAGGTCTCTAAAAGTGGGTTTTAGGAGCCCAACACAAAATACATGAGCCCTAATGCCTTCTTTCAGACAAAACTGACTTCCACTTTCTTAAAAAAATCTTGGGTCAAAATAGCATTATTAGACTGAGATAAGCACTTTGGTGACATTTTCCTGTAACTTGTTCCCAGTACATTCTAAGTGGCTGCTGACTTTGTGAGGTCTCTAAAAGTGGGTTTTAGGAGCCCAACACAAAATACATGAGCCCCAATGCCTTCCTTCATACAAAACTGACACCCACTTTCCTTAAAAAATCGTGGCTCAAAATGGCATTTTTGGGCTGAGATAAGCACTTTGGTGACATTTTCCTGTAACTTGTTCCCAGTACATTCTAAGTGGCTGCTGACTTTGTGAGGTCTCTAAAAGTGGGTTTTAGGAGCCCAACACAAAATACATGAGCCCTAATGCCTTCTTTCAGACAAAACTGACTTCCACTTTCTTAAAAAAATCTTGGGTCAAAATAGCATTATTAGACTGAGATAAGCACTTTGGTGACATTTTCCTGTAACTTGTTCCCAGTACATTCTAAGTGGCTGCTGACTTTGTGAGGTCTCTAAAAGTGGGTTTTAGGAGCCCAACACAAAATACATGAGCCCCAATGCCTTCCTTCATACAAAACTGACACCCACTTTCCTTAAAAAATCGTGGCTCAAAATGGCATTTTTGGGCTGAGATAAGCACTTTGGTGACATTTTCCTGTAACTTGTTCCCAGTACATTCTAAGTGGCTGCTGACTTTGTGAGGTCTCTAAAAGTGGGTTTTAGGAGCCCAACACAAAATACATGAGCCCTAATGCCTTCTTTCAGACAAAACTGACTTCCACTTTCTTAAAAAAATCTTGGGTCAAAATAGCATTATTAGACTGAGATAAGCACTTTGGTGACATTTTCCTGTAACTTGTTCCCAGTACATTCTAAGTGGCTGCTGACTTTGTGAGGTCTCTAAAAGTGGGTTTTAGGAGCCCAACACAAAATACATGAGCCCCAATGCCTTCCTTCATACAAAACTGACACCCACTTTCCTTAAAAAATCGTGGCTCAAAATGGCATTTTTGGGCTGAGATAAGCACTTTGGTGACATTTTCCTGTAACTTGTTCCCAGTACATTCTAAGTGGCTGCTGACTTTGTGAGGTCTCTAAAAGTGGGTTTTAGGAGCCCAACACAAAATACATGAGCCCTAATGCCTTCTTTCAGACAAAACTGACTTCCACTTTCTTAAAAAAATCTTGGGTCAAAATAGCATTATTAGACTGAGATAAGCACTTTGGTGACATTTTCCTGTAACTTGTTCCCAGTACATTCTAAGTGGCTGCTGACTTTGTGAGGTCTCTAAAAGTGGGTTTTAGGAGCCCAACACAAAATACATGAGCCCCAATGCCTTCCTTCATACAAAACTGACACCCACTTTCCTTAAAAAATCGTGGCTCAAAATGGCATTTTTGGGCTGAGATAAGCACTTTGGTGACATTTTCCTGTAACTTGTTCCCAGTACATTCTAAGTGGCTGCTGACTTTGTGAGGTCTCTAAAAGTGGGTTTTAGGAGCCCAACACAAAATACATGAGCCCTAATGCCTTCTTTCAGACAAAACTGACTTCCACTTTCTTAAAAAAATCTTGGGTCAAAATAGCATTATTAGACTGAGATAAGCACTTTGGTGACATTTTCCTGTAACTTGTTCCCAGTACATTCTAAGTGGCTGCTGACTTTGTGAGGTCTCTAAAAGTGGGTTTTAGGAGCCCAACACAAAATACATGAGCCCCAATGCCTTCCTTCATACAAAACTGACACCCACTTTCCTTAAAAAATCGTGGCTCAAAATGGCATTTTTGGGCTGAGATAAGCACTTTGGTGACATTTTCCTGTAACTTGTTCCCAGTACATTCTAAGTGGCTGCTGACTTTGTGAGGTCTCTAAAAGTGGGTTTTAGGAGCCCAACACAAAATACATGAGCCCTAATGCCTTCTTTCAGACAAAACTGACTTCCACTTTCTTAAAAAAATCTTGGGTCAAAATAGCATTATTAGACTGAGATAAGCACTTTGGTGACATTTTCCTGTAACTTGTTCCCAGTACATTCTAAGTGGCTGCTGACTTTGTGAGGTCTCTAAAAGTGGGTTTTAGGAGCCCAACACAAAATACATGAGCCCCAATGCCTTCCTTCATACAAAACTGACACCCACTTTCCTTAAAAAATCGTGGCTCAAAATGGCATTTTTGGGCTGAGATAAGCACTTTGGTGACATTTTCCTGTAACTTGTTCCCAGTACATTCTAAGTGGCTGCTGACTTTGTGAGGTCTCTAAAAGTGGGTTTTAGGAGCCCAACACAAAATACATGAGCCCTAATGCCTTCTTTCAGACAAAACTGACTTCCACTTTCTTAAAAAAATCTTGGGTCAAAATAGCATTATTAGACTGAGATAAGCACTTTGGTGACATTTTCCTGTAACTTGTTCCCAGTACATTCTAAGTGGCTGCTGACTTTGTGAGGTCTCTAAAAGTGGGTTTTAGGAGCCCAACACAAAATACATGAGCCCCAATGCCTTCCTTCATACAAAACTGACACCCACTTTCCTTAAAAAATCGTGGCTCAAAATGGCATTTTTGGGCTGAGATAAGCACTTTGGTGACATTTTCCTGTAACTTGTTCCCAGTACATTCTAAGTGGCTGCTGACTTTGTGAGGTCTCTAAAAGTGGGTTTTAGGAGCCCAACACAAAATACATGAGCCCTAATGCCTTCTTTCAGACAAAACTGACTTCCACTTTCTTAAAAAAATCTTGTGTCAAAATAGCATTATTAGACTGAGATAAGCACTTTGGTGACATTTTCCTGTAACTTGTTCCCAGTACATTCTAAGTGGCTGCTGACTTTGTGAGGTCTCTAAAAGTGGGTTTTAGGAGCCCAACACAAAATACATGAGCCCCAATGC
The DNA here is from genome assembly GCF_963280865.1 of Gymnoscopelus braueri. Taxonomy (NCBI): domain Eukaryota; kingdom Metazoa; phylum Chordata; class Actinopteri; order Myctophiformes; family Myctophidae; genus Gymnoscopelus; species Gymnoscopelus braueri. The sequence continues at coordinate 50,681 of NW_027660703.1, read as the reverse complement.
CTTCCTTCATACAAAACTGACACCCACTTTCCTTAAAAAATCGTGGCTCAAAATGGCATTTTTGGGCTGAGATAAGCACTTTGGTGACATTTTCCTGTAACTTGATCCCAGTACATTCTAAGTGGCTGCTGACTTTGTGAGGTCTCTAAAAGTGGGTTTTAGGAGCCCAACACAAAATACATGAGCCCTAATGCCTTCTTTCAGACAAAACTGACTTCCACTTTCTTAAAAAAATCTTGGGTCAAAATAGCATTATTAGACTGAGATAAGCACTTTGGTGACATTTTCCTGTAACTTGTTCCCAGTACATTCTAAGTGGCTGCTGACTTTGTGAGGTCTCTAAAAGTGGGTTTTAGGAGCCCAACACAAAATACATGAGCCCCAATGCCTTCCTTCATACAAAACTGACACCCACTTTCCTTAAAAAATCGTGGCTCAAAATGGCATTTTTGGGCTGAGATAAGCACTTTGGTGACATTTTCCTGTAACTTGTTCCCAGTACATTCTAAGTGGCTGCTGACTTTGTGAGGTCTCTAAAAGTGGGTTTTAGGAGCCCAACACAAAATACATGAGCCCCAATGCCTTCCTTCATACAAAACTGACACCCACTTTCCTTAAAAAATCGTGGCTCAAAATGGCATTTTTGGGCTGAGATAAGCACTTTGGTGACATTTTCCTGTAACTTGTTCCCAGTACATTCTAAGTGGCTGCTGACTTTGTGAGGTCTCTAAAAGTGGGTTTTAGGAGCCCAACACAAAATACATGAGCCCTAATGCCTTCTTTCAGACAAAACTGACTTCCACTTTCTTAAAAAAATCTTGGGTCAAAATAGCATTATTAGACTGAGATAAGCACTTTGGTGACATTTTCCTGTAACTTGTTCCCAGTACATTCTAAGTGGCTGCTGACTTTGTGAGGTCTCTAAAAGTGGGTTTTAGGAGCCCAACACAAAATACATGAGCCCCAATGCCTTCCTTCATACAAAACTGACACCCACTTTCCTTAAAAAATCGTGGCTCAAAATGGCATTTTTGGGCTGAGATAAGCACTTTGGTGACATTTTCCTGTAACTTGTTCCCAGTACATTCTAAGTGGCTGCTGACTTTGTGAGGTCTCTAAAAGTGGGTTTTAGGAGCCCAACACAAAATACATGAGCCCTAATGCCTTCTTTCAGACAAAACTGACTTCCACTTTCTTAAAAAAATCTTGGGTCAAAATAGCATTATTAGACTGAGATAAGCACTTTGGTGACATTTTCCTGTAACTTGTTCCCAGTACATTCTAAGTGGCTGCTGACTTTGTGAGGTCTCTAAAAGTGGGTTTTAGGAGCCCAACACAAAATACATGAGCCCCAATGCCTTCCTTCATACAAAACTGACACCCACTTTCCTTAAAAAATCGTGGCTCAAAATGGCATTTTTGGGCTGAGATAAGCACTTTGGTGACATTTTCCTGTAACTTGTTCCCAGTACATTCTAAGTGGCTGCTGACTTTGTGAGGTCTCTAAAAGTGGGTTTTAGGAGCCCAACACAAAATACATGAGCCCTAATGCCTTCTTTCAGACAAAACTGACTTCCACTTTCTTAAAAAAATCTTGGGTCAAAATAGCATTATTAGACTGAGATAAGCACTTTGGTGACATTTTCCTGTAACTTGTTCCCAGTACATTCTAAGTGGCTGCTGACTTTGTGAGGTCTCTAAAAGTGGGTTTTAGGAGCCCAACACAAAATACATGAGCCCCAATGCCTTCCTTCATACAAAACTGACACCCACTTTCCTTAAAAAATCGTGGCTCAAAATGGCATTTTTGGGCTGAGATAAGCACTTTGGTGACATTTTCCTGTAACTTGTTCCCAGTACATTCTAAGTGGCTGCTGACTTTGTGAGGTCTCTAAAAGTGGGTTTTAGGAGCCCAACACAAAATACATGAGCCCTAATGCCTTCTTTCAGACAAAACTGACTTCCACTTTCTTAAAAAAATCTTGGGTCAAAATAGCATTATTAGACTGAGATAAGCACTTTGGTGACATTTTCCTGTAACTTGTTCCCAGTACATTCTAAGTGGCTGCTGACTTTGTGAGGTCTCTAAAAGTGGGTTTTAGGAGCCCAACACAAAATACATGAGCCCCAATGCCTTCCTTCATACAAAACTGACACCCACTTTCCTTAAAAAATCGTGGCTCAAAATGGCATTTTTGGGCTGAGATAAGCACTTTGGTGACATTTTCCTGTAACTTGATCCCAGTACATTCTAAGTGGCTGCTGACTTTGTGAGGTCTCTAAAAGTGGGTTTTAGGAGCCCAACACAAAATACATGAGCCCCAATGCCTTCCTTCATACAAAACTGACACCCACTTTCCTTAAAAAATCGTGGCTCAAAATGGCATTTTTGGGCTGAGATAAGCACTTTGGTGACATTTTCCTGTAACTTGTTCCCAGTACATTCTAAGTGGCTGCTGACTTTGTGAGGTCTCTAAAAGTGGGTTTTAGGAGCCCAACACAAAATACATGAGCCCCAATGCCTTCCTTCATACAAAACTGACACCCACTTTCCTTAAAAAATCGTGGCTCAAAATGGCATTTTTGGGCTGAGATAAGCACTTTGGTGACATTTTCCTGTAACTTGTTCCCAGTACATTCTAAGTGGCTGCTGACTTTGTGAGGTCTCTAAAAGTGGGTTTTAGGAGCCCAACACAAAATACATGAGCCCTAATGCCTTCCTTCAGACAGAACTGACACCCACTTTCTTTAAAAAATCGTGGTTCAAAATAGCATTTTTGGGCTGAGATAAGCACTTTGGTGACATTTTCCTGTAACTTGTTCCCAGTACATTCTAAGTGGCTGCTGACTTTGTGAGGTCTCTAAAAGTGGGTTTTAGGAGCCCAACACAAAATACATGAGCCCTAATGCCTTCTTTCAGACAAAACTGACTTCCACTTTCTTAAAAAAATCTTGGGTCAAAATAGCATTATTAGACTGAGATAAGCACTTCGGTGACATTTTCCTGTAACTTGTTCCCAGTACATTCTAAGTGGCTGCTGACTTTGTGAGGTCTCTAAAAGTGGGTTTTAGGAGCCCAACACAAAATACATGAGCCCCAATGCCTTCCTTCATACAAAACTGACACCCACTTTCCTTAAAAAATCGTGGCTCAAAATGGCATTTTTGGGCTGAGATAAGCACTTTGGTGACATTTTCCTGTAACTTGTTCCCAGTACATTCTAAGTGGCTGCTGACTTTGTGAGGTCTCTAAAAGTGGGTTTTAGGAGCCCAACACAAAATACATGAGCCCTAATGCCTTCTTTCAGACAAAACTGACTTCCACTTTCTTAAAAAAATCTTGGGTCAAAATAGCATTATTAGACTGAGATAAGCACTTTGGTGACATTTTCCTGTAACTTGTTCCCAGTACATTCTAAGTGGCTGCTGACTTTGTGAGGTCTCTAAAAGTGGGTTTTAGGAGCCCAACACAAAATACATGAGCCCCAATGCCTTCCTTCATACAAAACTGACACCCACTTTCCTTAAAAAATCGTGGCTCAAAATGGCATTTTTGGGCTGAGATAAGCACTTTGGTGACATTTTCCTGTAACTTGTTCCCAGTACATTCTAAGTGGCTGCTGACTTTGTGAGGTCTCTAAAAGTGGGTTTTAGGAGCCCAACACAAAATACATGAGCCCTAATGCCTTCTTTCAGACAAAACTGACTTCCACTTTCTTAAAAAAATCTTGGGTCAAAATAGCATTATTAGACTGAGATAAGCACTTTGGTGACATTTTCCTGTAACTTGTTCCCAGTACATTCTAAGTGGCTGCTGACTTTGTGAGGTCTCTAAAAGTGGGTTTTAGGAGCCCAACACAAAATACATGAGCCCCAATGCCTTCCTTCATACAAAACTGACACCCACTTTCCTTAAAAAATCGTGGCTCAAAATGGCATTTTTGGGCTGAGATAAGCACTTTGGTGACATTTTCCTGTAACTTGTTCCCAGTACATTCTAAGTGGCTGCTGACTTTGTGAGGTCTCTAAAAGTGGGTTTTAGGAGCCCAACACAAAATACATGAGCCCTAATGCCTTCTTTCAGACAAAACTGACTTCCACTTTCTTAAAAAAATCTTGGGTCAAAATAGCATTATTAGACTGAGATAAGCACTTTGGTGACATTTTCCTGTAACTTGTTCCCAGTACATTCTAAGTGGCTGCTGACTTTGTGAGGTCTCTAAAAGTGGGTTTTAGGAGCCCAACACAAAATACATGAGCCCCAATGCCTTCCTTCATACAAAACTGACACCCACTTTCCTTAAAAAATCGTGGCTCAAAATGGCATTTTTGGGCTGAGATAAGCACTTTGGTGACATTTTCCTGTAACTTGTTCCCAGTACATTCTAAGTGGCTGCTGACTTTGTGAGGTCTCTAAAAGTGGGTTTTAGGAGCCCAACACAAAATACATGAGCCCTAATGCCTTCTTTCAGACAAAACTGACTTCCACTTTCTTAAAAAAATCTTGGGTCAAAATAGCATTATTAGACTGAGATAAGCACTTTGGTGACATTTTCCTGTAACTTGTTCCCAGTACATTCTAAGTGGCTGCTGACTTTGTGAGGTCTCTAAAAGTGGGTTTTAGGAGCCCAACACAAAATACATGAGCCCCAATGCCTTCCTTCATACAAAACTGACACCCACTTTCCTTAAAAAATCGTGGCTCAAAATGGCATTTTTGGGCTGAGATAAGCACTTTGGTGACATTTTCCTGTAACTTGTTCCCAGTACATTCTAAGTGGCTGCTGACTTTGTGAGGTCTCTAAAAGTGGGTTTTAGGAGCCCAACACAAAATACATGAGCCCTAATGCCTTCTTTCAGACAAAACTGACTTCCACTTTCTTAAAAAAATCTTGGGTCAAAATAGCATTATTAGACTGAGATAAGCACTTTGGTGACATTTTCCTGTAACTTGTTCCCAGTACATTCTAAGTGGCTGCTGACTTTGTGAGGTCTCTAAAAGTGGGTTTTAGGAGCCCAACACAAAATACATGAGCCCCAATGCCTTCCTTCATACAAAACTGACACCCACTTTCCTTAAAAAATCGTGGCTCAAAATGGCATTTTTGGGCTGAGATAAGCACTTTGGTGACATTTTCCTGTAACTTGATCCCAGTACATTCTAAGTGGCTGCTGACTTTGTGAGGTCTCTAAAAGTGGGTTTTAGGAGCCCAACACAAAATACATGAGCCCTAATGCCTTCTTTCAGACAAAACTGACTTCCACTTTCTTAAAAAAATCTTGGGTCAAAATAGCATTATTAGACTGAGATAAGCACTTTGGTGACATTTTCCTGTAACTTGTTCCCAGTACATTCTAAGTGGCTGCTGACTTTGTGAGGTCTCTAAAAGTGGGTTTTAGGAGCCCAACACAAAATACATGAGCCCCAATGCCTTCCTTCATACAAAACTGACACCCACTTTCCTTAAAAAATCGTGGCTCAAAATGGCATTTTTGGGCTGAGATAAGCACTTTGGTGACATTTTCCTGTAACTTGTTCCCAGTACATTCTAAGTGGCTGCTGACTTTGTGAGGTCTCTAAAAGTGGGTTTTAGGAGCCCAACACAAAATACATGAGCCCCAATGCCTTCCTTCATACAAAACTGACACCCACTTTCCTTAAAAAATCGTGGCTCAAAATGGCATTTTTGGGCTGAGATAAGCACTTTGGTGACATTTTCCTGTAACTTGTTCCCAGTACATTCTAAGTGGCTGCTGACTTTGTGAGGTCTCTAAAAGTGGGTTTTAGGAGCCCAACACAAAATACATGAGCCCTAATGCCTTCTTTCAGACAAAACTGACTTCCACTTTCTTAAAAAAATCTTGGGTCAAAATAGCATTATTAGACTGAGATAAGCACTTTGGTGACATTTTCCTGTAACTTGTTCCCAGTACATTCTAAGTGGCTGCTGACTTTGTGAGGTCTCTAAAAGTGGGTTTTAGGAGCCCAACACAAAATACATGAGCCCCAATGCCTTCCTTCATACAAAACTGACACCCACTTTCCTTAAAAAATCGTGGCTCAAAATGGCATTTTTGGGCTGAGATAAGCACTTTGGTGACATTTTCCTGTAACTTGTTCCCAGTACATTCTAAGTGGCTGCTGACTTTGTGAGGTCTCTAAAAGTGGGTTTTAGGAGCCCAACACAAAATACATGAGCCCTAATGCCTTCTTTCAGACAAAACTGACTTCCACTTTCTTAAAAAAATCTTGGGTCAAAATAGCATTATTAGACTGAGATAAGCACTTTGGTGACATTTTCCTGTAACTTGTTCCCAGTACATTCTAAGTGGCTGCTGACTTTGTGAGGTCTCTAAAAGTGGGTTTTAGGAGCCCAACACAAAATACATGAGCCCCAATGCCTTCCTTCATACAAAACTGACACCCACTTTCCTTAAAAAATCGTGGCTCAAAATGGCATTTTTGGGCTGAGATAAGCACTTTGGTGACATTTTCCTGTAACTTGTTCCCAGTACATTCTAAGTGGCTGCTGACTTTGTGAGGTCTCTAAAAGTGGGTTTTAGGAGCCCAACACAAAATACATGAGCCCTAATGCCTTCTTTCAGACAAAACTGACTTCCACTTTCTTAAAAAAATCTTGGGTCAAAATAGCATTATTAGACTGAGATAAGCACTTTGGTGACATTTTCCTGTAACTTGTTCCCAGTACATTCTAAGTGGCTGCTGACTTTGTGAGGTCTCTAAAAGTGGGTTTTAGGAGCCCAACACAAAATACATGAGCCCCAATGCCTTCCTTCATACAAAACTGACACCCACTTTCCTTAAAAAATCGTGGCTCAAAATGGCATTTTTGGGCTGAGATAAGCACTTTGGTGACATTTTCCTGTAACTTGTTCCCAGTACATTCTAAGTGGCTGCTGACTTTGTGAGGTCTCTAAAAGTGGGTTTTAGGAGCCCAACACAAAATACATGAGCCCTAATGCCTTCTTTCAGACAAAACTGACTTCCACTTTCTTAAAAAAATCTTGGGTCAAAATAGCATTATTAGACTGAGATAAGCACTTTGGTGACATTTTCCTGTAACTTGTTCCCAGTACATTCTAAGTGGCTGCTGACTTTGTGAGGTCTCTAAAAGTGGGTTTTAGGAGCCCAACACAAAATACATGAGCCCCAATGCCTTCCTTCATACAAAACTGACACCCACTTTCCTTAAAAAATCGTGGCTCAAAATGGCATTTTTGGGCTGAGATAAGCACTTTGGTGACATTTTCCTGTAACTTGATCCCAGTACATTCTAAGTGGCTGCTGACTTTGTGAGGTCTCTAAAAGTGGGTTTTAGGAGCCCAACACAAAATACATGAGCCCCAATGCCTTCCTTCATACAAAACTGACACCCACTTTCCTTAAAAAATCGTGGCTCAAAATGGCATTTTTGGGCTGAGATAAGCACTTTGGTGACATTTTCCTGTAACTTGTTCCCAGTACATTCTAAGTGGCTGCTGACTTTGTGAGGTCTCTAAAAGTGGGTTTTAGGAGCCCAACACAAAATACATGAGCCCCAATGCCTTCCTTCATACAAAACTGACACCCACTTTCCTTAAAAAATCGTGGCTCAAAATGGCATTTTTGGGCTGAGATAAGCACTTTGGTGACATTTTCCTGTAACTTGTTCCCAGTACATTCTAAGTGGCTGCTGACTTTGTGAGGTCTCTAAAAGTGGGTTTTAGGAGCCCAACACAAAATACATGAGCCCTAATGCCTTCCTTCAGACAGAACTGACACCCACTTTCTTTAAAAAATCGTGGTTCAAAATAGCATTTTTGGGCTGAGATAAGCACTTTGGTGACATTTTCCTGTAACTTGTTCCCAGTACATTCTAAGTGGCTGCTGACTTTGTGAGGTCTCTAAAAGTGGGTTTTAGGAGCCCAACACAAAATACATGAGCCCTAATGCCTTCTTTCAGACAAAACTGACTTCCACTTTCTTAAAAAAATCTTGGGTCAAAATAGCATTATTAGACTGAGATAAGCACTTTGGTGACATTTTCCTGTAACTTGTTCCCAGTACATTCTAAGTGGCTGCTGACTTTGTGAGGTCTCTAAAAGTGGGTTTTAGGAGCCCAACACAAAATACATGAGCCCCAATGCCTTCCTTCATACAAAACTGACACCCACTTTCCTTAAAAAATCGTGGCTCAAAATGGCATTTTTGGGCTGAGATAAGCACTTTGGTGACATTTTCCTGTAACTTGTTCCCAGTACATTCTAAGTGGCTGCTGACTTTGTGAGGTCTCTAAAAGTGGGTTTTAGGAGCCCAACACAAAATACATGAGCCCTAATGCCTTCTTTCAGACAAAACTGACTTCCACTTTCTTAAAAAAATCTTGGGTCAAAATAGCATTATTAGACTGAGATAAGCACTTTGGTGACATTTTCCTGTAACTTGTTCCCAGTACATTCTAAGTGGCTGCTGACTTTGTGAGGTCTCTAAAAGTGGGTTTTAGGAGCCCAACACAAAATACATGAGCCCCAATGCCTTCCTTCATACAAAACTGACACCCACTTTCCTTAAAAAATCGTGGCTCAAAATGGCATTTTTGGGCTGAGATAAGCACTTTGGTGACATTTTCCTGTAACTTGTTCCCAGTACATTCTAAGTGGCTGCTGACTTTGTGAGGTCTCTAAAAGTGGGTTTTAGGAGCCCAACACAAAATACATGAGCCCTAATGCCTTCTTTCAGACAAAACTGACTTCCACTTTCTTAAAAAAATCTTGGGTCAAAATAGCATTATTAGACTGAGATAAGCACTTTGGTGACATTTTCCTGTAACTTGTTCCCAGTACATTCTAAGTGGCTGCTGACTTTGTGAGGTCTCTAAAAGTGGGTTTTAGGAGCCCAACACAAAATACATGAGCCCCAATGCCTTCCTTCATACAAAACTGACCACCACTTTCCTTAAAAAATCGTGGCTCAAAATGGCATTTTTGGGCTGAGATAAGCACTTTGGTGACATTTTCCTGTAACTTGTTCCCAGTACATTCTAAGTGGCTGCTGACTTTGTGAGGTCTCTAAAAGTGGGTTTTAGGAGCCCAACACAAAATACATGAGCCCTAATGCCTTCTTTCAGACAAAACTGACTTCCACTTTCTTAAAAAAATCTTGGGTCAAAATAGCATTATTAGACTGAGATAAGCACTTTGGTGACATTTTCCTGTAACTTGTTCCCAGTACATTCTAAGTGGCTGCTGACTTTGTGAGGTCTCTAAAAGTGGGTTTTAGGAGCCCAACACAAAATACATGAGCCCCAATGCCTTCCTTCATACAAAACTGACACCCACTTTCCTTAAAAAATCGTGGCTCAAAATGGCATTTTTGGGCTGAGATAAGCACTTTGGTGACATTTTCCTGTAACTTGTTCCCAGTACATTCTAAGTGGCTGCTGACTTTGTGAGGTCTCTAAAAGTGGGTTTTAGGAGCCCAACACAAAATACATGAGCCCTAATGCCTTCTTTCAGACAAAACTGACTTCCACTTTCTTAAAAAAATCTTGGGTCAAAATAGCATTATTAGACTGAGATAAGCACTTTGGTGACATTTTCCTGTAACTTGTTCCCAGTACATTCTAAGTGGCTGCTGACTTTGTGAGGTCTCTAAAAGTGGGTTTTAGGAGCCCAACACAAAATACATGAGCCCCAATGCCTTCCTTCATACAAAACTGACACCCACTTTCCTTAAAAAATCGTGGCTCAAAATGGCATTTTTGGGCTGAGATAAGCACTTTGGTGACATTTTCCTGTAACTTGATCCCAGTACATTCTAAGTGGCTGCTGACTTTGTGAGGTCTCTAAAAGTGGGTTTTAGGAGCCCAACACAAAATACATGAGCCCCAATGCCTTCCTTCATACAAAACTGACACCCACTTTCCTTAAAAAATCGTGGCTCAAAATGGCATTTTTGGGCTGAGATAAGCACTTTGGTGACATTTTCCTGTAACTTGTTCCCAGTACATTCTAAGTGGCTGCTGACTTTGTGAGGTCTCTAAAAGTGGGTTTTAGGAGCCCAACACAAAATACATGAGCCCCAATGCCTTCCTTCATACAAAACTGACACCCACTTTCCTTAAAAAATCGTGGCTCAAAATGGCATTTTTGGGCTGAGATAAGCACTTTGGTGACATTTTCCTGTAACTTGTTCCCAGTACATTCTAAGTGGCTGCTGACTTTGTGAGGTCTCTAAAAGTGGGTTTTAGGAGCCCAACACAAAATACATGAGCCCTAATGCCTTCCTTCAGACAGAACTGACACCCACTTTCTTTAAAAAATCGTGGTTCAAAATAGCATTTTTGGGCTGAGATAAGCACTTTGGTGACATTTTCCTGTAACTTGTTCCCAGTACATTCTAAGTGGCTGCTGACTTTGTGAGGTCTCTAAAAGTGGGTTTTAGGAGCCCAACACAAAATACATGAGCCCTAATGCCTTCTTTCAGACAAAACTGACTTCCACTTTCTTAAAAAAATCTTGGGTCAAAATAGCATTATTAGACTGAGATAAGCACTTTGGTGACATTTTCCTGTAACTTGTTCCCAGTACATTCTAAGTGGCTGCTGACTTTGTGAGGTCTCTAAAAGTGGGTTTTAGGAGCCCAACACAAAATACATGAGCCCCAATGCCTTCCTTCATACAAAACTGACACCCACTTTCCTTAAAAAATCGTGGCTCAAAATGGCATTTTTGGGCTGAGATAAGCACTTTGGTGACATTTTCCTGTAACTTGTTCCCAGTACATTCTAAGTGGCTGCTGACTTTGTGAGGTCTCTAAAAGTGGGTTTTAGGAGCCCAACACAAAATACATGAGCCCTAATGCCTTCTTTCAGACAAAACTGACTTCCACTTTCTTAAAAAAATCTTGGGTCAAAATAGCATTATTAGACTGAGATAAGCACTTTGGTGACATTTTCCTGTAACTTGTTCCCAGTACATTCTAAGTGGCTGCTGACTTTGTGAGGTCTCTAAAAGTGGGTTTTAGGAGCCCAACACAAAATACATGAGCCCCAATGCCTTCCTTCATACAAAACTGACACCCACTTTCCTTAAAAAATCGTGGCTCAAAATGGCATTTTTGGGCTGAGATAAGCACTTTGGTGACATTTTCCTGTAACTTGTTCCCAGTACATTCTAAGTGGCTGCTGACTTTGTGAGGTCTCTAAAAGTGGGTTTTAGGAGCCCAACACAAAATACATGAGCCCTAATGCCTTCTTTCAGACAAAACTGACTTCCACTTTCTTAAAAAAATCTTGGGTCAAAATAGCATTATTAGACTGAGATAAGCACTTTGGTGACATTTTCCTGTAACTTGTTCCCAGTACATTCTAAGTGGCTGCTGACTTTGTGAGGTCTCTAAAAGTGGGTTTTAGGAGCCCAACACAAAATACATGAGCCCCAATGCCTTCCTTCATACAAAACTGACACCCACTTTCCTTAAAAAATCGTGGCTCAAAATGGCATTTTTGGGCTGAGATAAGCACTTTGGTGACATTTTCCTGTAACTTGTTCCCAGTACATTCTAAGTGGCTGCTGACTTTGTGAGGTCTCTAAAAGTGGGTTTTAGGAGCCCAACACAAAATACATGAGCCCTAATGCCTTCTTTCAGACAAAACTGACTTCCACTTTCTTAAAAAAATCTTGGGTCAAAATAGCATTATTAGACTGAGATAAGCACTTTGGTGACATTTTCCTGTAACTTGTTCCCAGTACATTCTAAGTGGCTGCTGACTTTGTGAGGTCTCTAAAAGTGGGTTTTAGGAGCCCAACACAAAATACATGAGCCCCAATGCCTTCCTTCATACAAAACTGACACCCACTTTCCTTAAAAAATCGTGGCTCAAAATGGCATTTTTGGGCTGAGATAAGCACTTTGGTGACATTTTCCTGTAACTTGTTCCCAGTACATTCTAAGTGGCTGCTGACTTTGTGAGGTCTCTAAAAGTGGGTTTTAGGAGCCCAACACAAAATACATGAGCCCCAATGCCTTCCTTCATACAAAACTGACACCCACTTTCCTTAAAAAATCGTGGCTCAAAATGGCATTTTTGGGCTGAGATAAGCACTTTGGTGACATTTTCCTGTAACTTGTTCCCAGTACATTCTAAGTGGCTGCTGACTTTGTGAGGTCTCTAAAAGTGGGTTTTAGGAGCCCAACACAAAATACATGAGCCCTAATGCCTTCTTTCAGACAAAACTGACTTCCACTTTCTTAAAAAAATCTTGGGTCAAAATAGCATTATTAGACTGAGATAAGCACTTTGGTGACATTTTCCTGTAACTTGTTCCCAGTACATTCTAAGTGGCTGCTGACTTTGTGAGGTCTCTAAAAGTGGGTTTTAGGAGCCCAACACAAAATACATGAGCCCCAATGCCTTCCTTCATACAAAACTGACACCCACTTTCCTTAAAAAATCGTGGCTCAAAATGGCATTTTTGGGCTGAGATAAGCACTTTGGTGACATTTTCCTGTAACTTGTTCCCAGTACATTCTAAGTGGCTGCTGACTTTGTGAGGTCTCTAAAAGTGGGTTTTAGGAGCCCAACACAAAATACATGAGCCCTAATGCCTTCCTTCAGACAGAACTGACACCCACTTTCTTTAAAAAATCGTGGTTCAAAATAGCATTTTTGGGCTGAGATAAGCACTTTGGTGACATTTTCCTGTAACTTGTTCCCAGTACATTTTAAGTGGCTGCTGACTTTGTGAGGTCTGTAAAATTGGGTTTTAGGAGCCCAACACAAAATACATGAGCCCTAATGCCTTCTTTCAGACAAAACTGACTTCCACTTTCTTAAAAAAATCTTGGGTCAAAATAGCATTATTAGACTGAGATAAGCACTTTGGTGACATTTTCCTGTAACTTGTTCCCAGTACATTCTAAGTGGCTGCTGACTTTGTGAGGTCTCTAAAAGTGGGTTTTAGGAGCCCAACACAAAATACATGAGCCCTAATGCCTTCTTTCAGACAAAACTGACTTCCACTTTCTTAAAAAAATCTTGGGTCAAAATAGCATTATTAGACTGAGATAAGCACTTTGGTGACATTTTCCTGTAACTTGTTCCCAGTACATTCTAAGTGGCTGCTGACTTTGTGAGGTCTCTAAAAGTGGGTTTTAGGAGCCCAACACAAAATACATGAGCCCCAATGCCTTCCTTCATACAAAACTGACACCCACTTTCCTTAAAAAATCGTGGCTCAAAATGGCATTTTTGGGCTGAGATAAGCACTTTGGTGACATTTTCCTGTAACTTGTTCCCAGTACATTCTAAGTGGCTGCTGACTTTGTGAGGTCTCTAAAAGTGGGTTTTAGGAGCCCAACACAAAATACATGAGCCCTAATGCCTTCTTTCAGACAAAACTGACTTCCACTTTCTTAAAAAAATCTTGGGTCAAAATAGCATTATTAGACTGAGATAAGCACTTTGGTGACATTTTCCTGTAACTTGTTCCCAGTACATTCTAAGTGGCTGCTGACTTTGTGAGGTCTCTAAAAGTGGGTTTTAGGAGCCCAACACAAAATACATGAGCCCCAATGCCTTCCTTCATACAAAACTGACACCCACTTTCCTTAAAAAATCGTGGCTCAAAATGGCATTTTTGGGCTGAGATAAGCACTTTGGTGACATTTTCCTGTAACTTGATCCCAGTACATTCTAAGTGGCTGCTGACTTTGTGAGGTCTCTAAAAGTGGGTTTTAGGAGCCCAACACAAAATACATGAGCCCCAATGCCTTCCTTCATACAAAACTGACACCCACTTTCCTTAAAAAATCGTGGCTCAAAATGGCATTTTTGGGCTGAGATAAGCACTTTGGTGACATTTTCCTGTAACTTGTTCCCAGTACATTCTAAGTGGCTGCTGACTTTGTGAGGTCTCTAAAAGTGGGTTTTAGGAGCCCAACACAAAATACATGAGCCCCAATGCCTTCCTTCATACAAAACTGACACCCACTTTCCTTAAAAAATCGTGGCTCAAAATGGCATTTTTGGGCTGAGATAAGCACTTTGGTGACATTTTCCTGTAACTTGTTCCCAGTACATTCTAAGTGGCTGCTGACTTTGTGAGGTCTCTAAAAGTGGGTTTTAGGAGCCCAACACAAAATACATGAGCCCTAATGCCTTCCTTCAGACAGAACTGACACCCACTTTCTTTAAAAAATCGTGGTTCAAAATAGCATTTTTGGGCTGAGATAAGCACTTTGGTGACATTTTCCTGTAACTTGTTCCCAGTACATTCTAAGTGGCTGCTGACTTTGTGAGGTCTCTAAAAGTGGGTTTTAGGAGCCCAACACAAAATACATGAGCCCTAATGCCTTCTTTCAGACAAAACTGACTTCCACTTTCTTAAAAAAATCTTGGGTCAAAATAGCATTATTAGACTGAGATAAGCACTTTGGTGACATTTTCCTGTAACTTGTTCCCAGTACATTCTAAGTGGCTGCTGACTTTGTGAGGTCTCTAAAAGTGGGTTTTAGGAGCCCAACACAAAATACATGAGCCCCAATGCCTTCCTTCATACAAAACTGACACCCACTTTCCTTAAAAAATCGTGGCTCAAAATGGCATTTTTGGGCTGAGATAAGCACTTTGGTGACATTTTCCTGTAACTTGTTCCCAGTACATTCTAAGTGGCTGCTGACTTTGTGAGGTCTCTAAAAGTGGGTTTTAGGAGCCCAACACAAAATACATGAGCCCTAATGCCTTCTTTCAGACAAAACTGACTTCCACTTTCTTAAAAAAATCTTGGGTCAAAATAGCATTATTAGACTGAGATAAGCACTTTGGTGACATTTTCCTGTAACTTGTTCCCAGTACATTCTAAGTGGCTGCTGACTTTGTGAGGTCTCTAAAAGTGGGTTTTAGGAGCCCAACACAAAATACATGAGCCCCAATGCCTTCCTTCATACAAAACTGACACCCACTTTCCTTAAAAAATCGTGGCTCAAAATGGCATTTTTGGGCTGAGATAAGCACTTTGGTGACATTTTCCTGTAACTTGTTCCCAGTACATTCTAAGTGGCTGCTGACTTTGTGAGGTCTCTAAAAGTGGGTTTTAGGAGCCCAACACAAAATACATGAGCCCTAATGCCTTCTTTCAGACAAAACTGACTTCCACTTTCTTAAAAAAATCTTGGGTCAAAATAGCATTATTAGACTGAGATAAGCACTTTGGTGACATTTTCCTGTAACTTGTTCCCAGTACATTCTAAGTGGCTGCTGACTTTGTGAGGTCTCTAAAAGTGGGTTTTAGGAGCCCAACACAAAATACATGAGCCCCAATGCCTTCCTTCATACAAAACTGACACCCACTTTCCTTAAAAAATCGTGGCTCAAAATGGCATTTTTGGGCTGAGATAAGCACTTTGGTGACATTTTCCTGTAACTTGTTCCCAGTACATTCTAAGTGGCTGCTGACTTTGTGAGGTCTCTAAAAGTGGGTTTTAGGAGCCCAACACAAAATACATGAGCCCTAATGCCTTCTTTCAGACAAAACTGACTTCCACTTTCTTAAAAAAATCTTGGGTCAAAATAGCATTATTAGACTGAGATAAGCACTTTGGTGACATTTTCCTGTAACTTGTTCCCAGTACATTCTAAGTGGCTGCTGACTTTGTGAGGTCTCTAAAAGTGGGTTTTAGGAGCCCAACACAAAATACATGAGCCCCAATGCCTTCCTTCATACAAAACTGACACCCACTTTCCTTAAAAAATCGTGGCTCAAAATGGCATTTTTGGGCTGAGATAAGCACTTTGGTGACATTTTCCTGTAACTTGTTCCCAGTACATTCTAAGTGGCTGCTGACTTTGTGAGGTCTCTAAAAGTGGGTTTTAGGAGCCCAACACAAAATACATGAGCCCCAATGCCTTCCTTCATACAAAACTGACACCCACTTTCCTTAAAAAATCGTGGCTCAAAATGGCATTTTTGGGCTGAGATAAGCACTTTGGTGACATTTTCCTGTAACTTGTTCCCAGTACATTCTAAGTGGCTGCTGACTTTGTGAGGTCTCTAAAAGTGGGTTTTAGGAGCCCAACACAAAATACATGAGCCCTAATGCCTTCTTTCAGACAAAACTGACTTCCACTTTCTTAAAAAAATCTTGGGTCAAAATAGCATTATTAGACTGAGATAAGCACTTTGGTGACATTTTCCTGTAACTTGTTCCCAGTACATTCTAAGTGGCTGCTGACTTTGTGAGGTCTCTAAAAGTGGGTTTTAGGAGCCCAACACAAAATACATGAGCCCCAATGCCTTCCTTCATACAAAACTGACACCCACTTTCCTTAAAAAATCGTGGCTCAAAATGGCATTTTTGGGCTGAGATAAGCACTTTGGTGACATTTTCCTGTAACTTGTTCCCAGTACATTCTAAGTGGCTGCTGACTTTGTGAGGTCTCTAAAAGTGGGTTTTAGGAGCCCAACACAAAATACATGAGCCCTAATGCCTTCCTTCAGACAGAACTGACACCCACTTTCTTTAAAAAATCGTGGTTCAAAATAGCATTTTTGGGCTGAGATAAGCACTTTGGTGACATTTTCCTGTAACTTGTTCCCAGTACATTTTAAGTGGCTGCTGACTTTGTGAGGTCTGTAAAATTGGGTTTTAGGAGCCCAACACAAAATACATGAGCCCTAATGCCTTCTTTCAGACAAAACTGACTTCCACTTTCTTAAAAAAATCTTGGGTCAAAATAGCATTATTAGACTGAGATAAGCACTTTGGTGACATTTTCCTGTAACTTGTTCCCAGTACATTCTAAGTGGCTGCTGACTTTGTGAGGTCTCTAAAAGTGGGTTTTAGGAGCCCAACACAAAATACATGAGCCCCAATGCCTTCCTTCATACAAAACTGACACCCACTTTCCTTAAAAAATCGTGGCTCAAAATGGCATTTTTGGGCTGAGATAAGCACTTTGGTGACATTTTCCTGTAACTTGTTCCCAGTACATTCTAAGTGGCTGCTGACTTTGTGAGGTCTCTAAAAGTGGGTTTTAGGAGCCCAACACAAAATACATGAGCCCTAATGCCTTCTTTCAGACAAAACTGACTTCCACTTTCTTAAAAAAAATCTTGGGTCAAAATAGCATTATTAGACTGAGATAAGCACTTTGGTGACATTTTCCTGTAACTTGTTCCCAGTACATTCTAAGTGGCTGCTGACTTTGTGAGGTCTCTAAAAGTGGGTTTTAGGAGCCCAACACAAAATACATGAGCCCCAATGCCTTCCTTCATACAAAACTGACACCCACTTTCCTTAAAAAATCGTGGCTCAAAATGGCATTTTTGGGCTGAGATAAGCACTTTGGTGACATTTTCCTGTAACTTGTTCCCAGTACATTCTAAGTGGCTGCTGACTTTGTGAGGTCTCTAAAAGTGGGTTTTAGGAGCCCAACACAAAATACATGAGCCCTAATGCCTTCTTTCAGACAAAACTGACTTCCACTTTCTTAAAAAAATCTTGGGTCAAAATAGCATTATTAGACTGAGATAAGCACTTTGGTGACATTTTCCTGTAACTTGTTCCCAGTACATTCTAAGTGGCTGCTGACTTTGTGAGGTCTCTAAAAGTGGGTTTTAGGAGCCCAACACAAAATACATGAGCCCCAATGCCTTCCTTCATACAAAACTGACACCCACTTTCCTTAAAAAATCGTGGCTCAAAATGGCATTTTTGGGCTGAGATAAGCACTTTGGTGACATTTTCCTGTAACTTGTTCCCAGTACATTCTAAGTGGCTGCTGACTTTGTGAGGTCTCTAAAAGTGGGTTTTAGGAGCCCAACACAAAATACATGAGCCCTAATGCCTTCTTTCAGACAAAACTGACTTCCACTTTCTTAAAAAAATCTTGGGTCAAAATAGCATTATTAGACTGAGATAAGCACTTTGGTGACATTTTCCTGTAACTTGTTCCCAGTACATTCTAAGTGGCTGCTGACTTTGTGAGGTCTCTAAAAGTGGGTTTTAGGAGCCCAACACAAAATACATGAGCCCCAATGCCTTCCTTCATACAAAACTGACACCCACTTTCCTTAAAAAATCGTGGCTCAAAATGGCATTTTTGGGCTGAGATAAGCACTTTGGTGACATTTTCCTGTAACTTGTTCCCAGTACATTCTAAGTGGCTGCTGACTTTGTGAGGTCTCTAAAAGTGGGTTTTAGGAGCCCAACACAAAATACATGAGCCCTAATGCCTTCTTTCAGACAAAACTGACTTCCACTTTCTTAAAAAA
Organism: Gymnoscopelus braueri; assembly: GCF_963280865.1. Classification (NCBI taxonomy): domain Eukaryota; kingdom Metazoa; phylum Chordata; class Actinopteri; order Myctophiformes; family Myctophidae; genus Gymnoscopelus; species Gymnoscopelus braueri. The sequence continues at coordinate 32,405 of NW_027660703.1, read as the reverse complement.
ATCTTGGGTCAAAATAGCATTATTAGACTGAGATAAGCACTTTGGTGACATTTTCCTGTAACTTGTTCCCAGTACATTCTAAGTGGCTGCTGACTTTGTGAGGTCTCTAAAAGTGGGTTTTAGGAGCCCAACACAAAATACATGAGCCCCAATGCCTTCCTTCATACAAAACTGACACCCACTTTCCTTAAAAAATCGTGGCTCAAAATGGCATTTTTGGGCTGAGATAAGCACTTTGGTGACATTTTCCTGTAACTTGTTCCCAGTACATTCTAAGTGGCTGCTGACTTTGTGAGGTCTCTAAAAGTGGGTTTTAGGAGCCCAACACAAAATACATGAGCCCTAATGCCTTCTTTCAGACAAAACTGACTTCCACTTTCTTAAAAAAATCTTGGGTCAAAATAGCATTATTAGACTGAGATAAGCACTTTGGTGACATTTTCCTGTAACTTGTTCCCAGTACATTCTAAGTGGCTGCTGACTTTGTGAGGTCTCTAAAAGTGGGTTTTAGGAGCCCAACACAAAATACATGAGCCCCAATGCCTTCCTTCATACAAAACTGACACCCACTTTCCTTAAAAAATCGTGGCTCAAAATGGCATTTTTGGGCTGAGATAAGCACTTTGGTGACATTTTCCTGTAACTTGTTCCCAGTACATTCTAAGTGGCTGCTGACTTTGTGAGGTCTCTAAAAGTGGGTTTTAGGAGCCCAACACAAAATACATGAGCCCTAATGCCTTCTTTCAGACAAAACTGACTTCCACTTTCTTAAAAAAATCTTGGGTCAAAATAGCATTATTAGACTGAGATAAGCACTTTGGTGACATTTTCCTGTAACTTGTTCCCAGTACATTCTAAGTGGCTGCTGACTTTGTGAGGTCTCTAAAAGTGGGTTTTAGGAGCCCAACACAAAATACATGAGCCCCAATGCCTTCCTTCATACAAAACTGACACCCACTTTCCTTAAAAAATCGTGGCTCAAAATGGCATTTTTGGGCTGAGATAAGCACTTTGGTGACATTTTCCTGTAACTTGATCCCAGTACATTCTAAGTGGCTGCTGACTTTGTGAGGTCTCTAAAAGTGGGTTTTAGGAGCCCAACACAAAATACATGAGCCCCAATGCCTTCCTTCATACAAAACTGACACCCACTTTCCTTAAAAAATCGTGGCTCAAAATGGCATTTTTGGGCTGAGATAAGCACTTTGGTGACATTTTCCTGTAACTTGTTCCCAGTACATTCTAAGTGGCTGCTGACTTTGTGAGGTCTCTAAAAGTGGGTTTTAGGAGCCCAACACAAAATACATGAGCCCCAATGCCTTCCTTCATACAAAACTGACACCCACTTTCCTTAAAAAATCGTGGCTCAAAATGGCATTTTTGGGCTGAGATAAGCACTTTGGTGACATTTTCCTGTAACTTGTTCCCAGTACATTCTAAGTGGCTGCTGACTTTGTGAGGTCTCTAAAAGTGGGTTTTAGGAGCCCAACACAAAATACATGAGCCCTAATGCCTTCCTTCAGACAGAACTGACACCCACTTTCTTTAAAAAATCGTGGTTCAAAATAGCATTTTTGGGCTGAGATAAGCACTTTGGTGACATTTTCCTGTAACTTGTTCCCAGTACATTCTAAGTGGCTGCTGACTTTGTGAGGTCTCTAAAAGTGGGTTTTAGGAGCCCAACACAAAATACATGAGCCCTAATGCCTTCTTTCAGACAAAACTGACTTCCACTTTCTTAAAAAAATCTTGGGTCAAAATAGCATTATTAGACTGAGATAAGCACTTTGGTGACATTTTCCTGTAACTTGTTCCCAGTACATTCTAAGTGGCTGCTGACTTTGTGAGGTCTCTAAAAGTGGGTTTTAGGAGCCCAACACAAAATACATGAGCCCCAATGCCTTCCTTCATACAAAACTGACACCCACTTTCCTTAAAAAATCGTGGCTCAAAATGGCATTTTTGGGCTGAGATAAGCACTTTGGTGACATTTTCCTGTAACTTGTTCCCAGTACATTCTAAGTGGCTGCTGACTTTGTGAGGTCTCTAAAAGTGGGTTTTAGGAGCCCAACACAAAATACATGAGCCCTAATGCCTTCTTTCAGACAAAACTGACTTCCACTTTCTTAAAAAAATCTTGGGTCAAAATAGCATTATTAGACTGAGATAAGCACTTTGGTGACATTTTCCTGTAACTTGTTCCCAGTACATTCTAAGTGGCTGCTGACTTTGTGAGGTCTCTAAAAGTGGGTTTTAGGAGCCCAACACAAAATACATGAGCCCCAATGCCTTCCTTCATACAAAACTGACACCCACTTTCCTTAAAAAATCGTGGCTCAAAATGGCATTTTTGGGCTGAGATAAGCACTTTGGTGACATTTTCCTGTAACTTGTTCCCAGTACATTCTAAGTGGCTGCTGACTTTGTGAGGTCTCTAAAAGTGGGTTTTAGGAGCCCAACACAAAATACATGAGCCCTAATGCCTTCTTTCAGACAAAACTGACTTCCACTTTCTTAAAAAAATCTTGGGTCAAAATAGCATTATTAGACTGAGATAAGCACTTTGGTGACATTTTCCTGTAACTTGTTCCCAGTACATTCTAAGTGGCTGCTGACTTTGTGAGGTCTCTAAAAGTGGGTTTTAGGAGCCCAACACAAAATACATGAGCCCCAATGCCTTCCTTCATACAAAACTGACACCCACTTTCCTTAAAAAATCGTGGCTCAAAATGGCATTTTTGGGCTGAGATAAGCACTTTGGTGACATTTTCCTGTAACTTGTTCCCAGTACATTCTAAGTGGCTGCTGACTTTGTGAGGTCTCTAAAAGTGGGTTTTAGGAGCCCAACACAAAATACATGAGCCCTAATGCCTTCTTTCAGACAAAACTGACTTCCACTTTCTTAAAAAAATCTTGGGTCAAAATAGCATTATTAGACTGAGATAAGCACTTTGGTGACATTTTCCTGTAACTTGTTCCCAGTACATTCTAAGTGGCTGCTGACTTTGTGAGGTCTCTAAAAGTGGGTTTTAGGAGCCCAACACAAAATACATGAGCCCCAATGCCTTCCTTCATACAAAACTGACACCCACTTTCCTTAAAAAATCGTGGCTCAAAATGGCATTTTTGGGCTGAGATAAGCACTTTGGTGACATTTTCCTGTAACTTGTTCCCAGTACATTCTAAGTGGCTGCTGACTTTGTGAGGTCTCTAAAAGTGGGTTTTAGGAGCCCAACACAAAATACATGAGCCCTAATGCCTTCTTTCAGACAAAACTGACTTCCACTTTCTTAAAAAAATCTTGGGTCAAAATAGCATTATTAGACTGAGATAAGCACTTTGGTGACATTTTCCTGTAACTTGTTCCCAGTACATTCTAAGTGGCTGCTGACTTTGTGAGGTCTCTAAAAGTGGGTTTTAGGAGCCCAACACAAAATACATGAGCCCCAATGCCTTCCTTCATACAAAACTGACACCCACTTTCCTTAAAAAATCGTGGCTCAAAATGGCATTTTTGGGCTGAGATAAGCACTTTGGTGACATTTTCCTGTAACTTGTTCCCAGTACATTCTAAGTGGCTGCTGACTTTGTGAGGTCTCTAAAAGTGGGTTTTAGGAGCCCAACACAAAATACATGAGCCCTAATGCCTTCTTTCAGACAAAACTGACTTCCACTTTCTTAAAAAAATCTTGGGTCAAAATAGCATTATTAGACTGAGATAAGCACTTTGGTGACATTTTCCTGTAACTTGTTCCCAGTACATTCTAAGTGGCTGCTGACTTTGTGAGGTCTCTAAAAGTGGGTTTTAGGAGCCCAACACAAAATACATGAGCCCCAATGCCTTCCTTCATACAAAACTGACACCCACTTTCCTTAAAAAATCGTGGCTCAAAATGGCATTTTTGGGCTGAGATAAGCACTTTGGTGACATTTTCCTGTAACTTGTTCCCAGTACATTCTAAGTGGCTGCTGACTTTGTGAGGTCTCTAAAAGTGGGTTTTAGGAGCCCAACACAAAATACATGAGCCCTAATGCCTTCTTTCAGACAAAACTGACTTCCACTTTCTTAAAAAAATCTTGGGTCAAAATAGCATTATTAGACTGAGATAAGCACTTTGGTGACATTTTCCTGTAACTTGTTCCCAGTACATTCTAAGTGGCTGCTGACTTTGTGAGGTCTCTAAAAGTGGGTTTTAGGAGCCCAACACAAAATACATGAGCCCCAATGCCTTCCTTCATACAAAACTGACACCCACTTTCCTTAAAAAATCGTGGCTCAAAATGGCATTTTTGGGCTGAGATAAGCACTTTGGTGACATTTTCCTGTAACTTGTTCCCAGTACATTCTAAGTGGCTGCTGACTTTGTGAGGTCTCTAAAAGTGGGTTTTAGGAGCCCAACACAAAATACATGAGCCCTAATGCCTTCTTTCAGACAAAACTGACTTCCACTTTCTTAAAAAAATCTTGGGTCAAAATAGCATTATTAGACTGAGATAAGCACTTTGGTGACATTTTCCTGTAACTTGTTCCCAGTACATTCTAAGTGGCTGCTGACTTTGTGAGGTCTCTAAAAGTGGGTTTTAGGAGCCCAACACAAAATACATGAGCCCCAATGCCTTCCTTCATACAAAACTGACACCCACTTTCCTTAAAAAATCGTGGCTCAAAATGGCATTTTTGGGCTGAGATAAGCACTTTGGTGACATTTTCCTGTAACTTGTTCCCAGTACATTCTAAGTGGCTGCTGACTTTGTGAGGTCTCTAAAAGTGGGTTTTAGGAGCCCAACACAAAATACATGAGCCCTAATGCCTTCTTTCAGACAAAACTGACTTCCACTTTCTTAAAAAAATCTTGGGTCAAAATAGCATTATTAGACTGAGATAAGCACTTTGGTGACATTTTCCTGTAACTTGTTCCCAGTACATTCTAAGTGGCTGCTGACTTTGTGAGGTCTCTAAAAGTGGGTTTTAGGAGCCCAACACAAAATACATGAGCCCCAATGCCTTCCTTCATACAAAACTGACACCCACTTTCCTTAAAAAATCGTGGCTCAAAATGGCATTTTTGGGCTGAGATAAGCACTTTGGTGACATTTTCCTGTAACTTGATCCCAGTACATTCTAAGTGGCTGCTGACTTTGTGAGGTCTCTAAAAGTGGGTTTTAGGAGCCCAACACAAAATACATGAGCCCTAATGCCTTCTTTCAGACAAAACTGACTTCCACTTTCTTAAAAAAATCTTGGGTCAAAATAGCATTATTAGACTGAGATAAGCACTTTGGTGACATTTTCCTGTAACTTGTTCCCAGTACATTCTAAGTGGCTGCTGACTTTGTGAGGTCTCTAAAAGTGGGTTTTAGGAGCCCAACACAAAATACATGAGCCCCAATGCCTTCCTTCATACAAAACTGACACCCACTTTCCTTAAAAAATCGTGGCTCAAAATGGCATTTTTGGGCTGAGATAAGCACTTTGGTGACATTTTCCTGTAACTTGTTCCCAGTACATTCTAAGTGGCTGCTGACTTTGTGAGGTCTCTAAAAGTGGGTTTTAGGAGCCCAACACAAAATACATGAGCCCCAATGCCTTCCTTCATACAAAACTGACACCCACTTTCCTTAAAAAATCGTGGCTCAAAATGGCATTTTTGGGCTGAGATAAGCACTTTGGTGACATTTTCCTGTAACTTGTTCCCAGTACATTCTAAGTGGCTGCTGACTTTGTGAGGTCTCTAAAAGTGGGTTTTAGGAGCCCAACACAAAATACATGAGCCCTAATGCCTTCTTTCAGACAAAACTGACTTCCACTTTCTTAAAAAAATCTTGGGTCAAAATAGCATTATTAGACTGAGATAAGCACTTTGGTGACATTTTCCTGTAACTTGTTCCCAGTACATTCTAAGTGGCTGCTGACTTTGTGAGGTCTCTAAAAGTGGGTTTTAGGAGCCCAACACAAAATACATGAGCCCCAATGCCTTCCTTCATACAAAACTGACACCCACTTTCCTTAAAAAATCGTGGCTCAAAATGGCATTTTTGGGCTGAGATAAGCACTTTGGTGACATTTTCCTGTAACTTGTTCCCAGTACATTCTAAGTGGCTGCTGACTTTGTGAGGTCTCTAAAAGTGGGTTTTAGGAGCCCAACACAAAATACATGAGCCCTAATGCCTTCTTTCAGACAAAACTGACTTCCACTTTCTTAAAAAAATCTTGGGTCAAAATAGCATTATTAGACTGAGATAAGCACTTTGGTGACATTTTCCTGTAACTTGTTCCCAGTACATTCTAAGTGGCTGCTGACTTTGTGAGGTCTCTAAAAGTGGGTTTTAGGAGCCCAACACAAAATACATGAGCCCCAATGCCTTCCTTCATACAAAACTGACACCCACTTTCCTTAAAAAATCGTGGCTCAAAATGGCATTTTTGGGCTGAGATAAGCACTTTGGTGACATTTTCCTGTAACTTGTTCCCAGTACATTCTAAGTGGCTGCTGACTTTGTGAGGTCTCTAAAAGTGGGTTTTAGGAGCCCAACACAAAATACATGAGCCCTAATGCCTTCTTTCAGACAAAACTGACTTCCACTTTCTTAAAAAAATCTTGGGTCAAAATAGCATTATTAGACTGAGATAAGCACTTTGGTGACATTTTCCTGTAACTTGTTCCCAGTACATTCTAAGTGGCTGCTGACTTTGTGAGGTCTCTAAAAGTGGGTTTTAGGAGCCCAACACAAAATACATGAGCCCCAATGCCTTCCTTCATACAAAACTGACACCCACTTTCCTTAAAAAATCGTGGCTCAAAATGGCATTTTTGGGCTGAGATAAGCACTTTGGTGACATTTTCCTGTAACTTGTTCCCAGTACATTCTAAGTGGCTGCTGACTTTGTGAGGTCTCTAAAAGTGGGTTTTAGGAGCCCAACACAAAATACATGAGCCCTAATGCCTTCTTTCAGACAAAACTGACTTCCACTTTCTTAAAAAAATCTTGGGTCAAAATAGCATTATTAGACTGAGATAAGCACTTTGGTGACATTTTCCTGTAACTTGTTCCCAGTACATTCTAAGTGGCTGCTGACTTTGTGAGGTCTCTAAAAGTGGGTTTTAGGAGCCCAACACAAAATACATGAGCCCCAATGCCTTCCTTCATACAAAACTGACACCCACTTTCCTTAAAAAATCGTGGCTCAAAATGGCATTTTTGGGCTGAGATAAGCACTTTGGTGACATTTTCCTGTAACTTGATCCCAGTACATTCTAAGTGGCTGCTGACTTTGTGAGGTCTCTAAAAGTGGGTTTTAGGAGCCCAACACAAAATACATGAGCCCTAATGCCTTCTTTCAGACAAAACTGACTTCCACTTTCTTAAAAAAATCTTGGGTCAAAATAGCATTATTAGACTGAGATAAGCACTTTGGTGACATTTTCCTGTAACTTGTTCCCAGTACATTCTAAGTGGCTGCTGACTTTGTGAGGTCTCTAAAAGTGGGTTTTAGGAGCCCAACACAAAATACATGAGCCCCAATGCCTTCCTTCATACAAAACTGACACCCACTTTCCTTAAAAAATCGTGGCTCAAAATGGCATTTTTGGGCTGAGATAAGCACTTTGGTGACATTTTCCTGTAACTTGTTCCCAGTACATTCTAAGTGGCTGCTGACTTTGTGAGGTCTCTAAAAGTGGGTTTTAGGAGCCCAACACAAAATACATGAGCCCCAATGCCTTCCTTCATACAAAACTGACACCCACTTTCCTTAAAAAATCGTGGCTCAAAATGGCATTTTTGGGCTGAGATAAGCACTTTGGTGACATTTTCCTGTAACTTGTTCCCAGTACATTCTAAGTGGCTGCTGACTTTGTGAGGTCTCTAAAAGTGGGTTTTAGGAGCCCAACACAAAATACATGAGCCCTAATGCCTTCTTTCAGACAAAACTGACTTCCACTTTCTTAAAAAAATCTTGGGTCAAAATAGCATTATTAGACTGAGATAAGCACTTTGGTGACATTTTCCTGTAACTTGTTCCCAGTACATTCTAAGTGGCTGCTGACTTTGTGAGGTCTCTAAAAGTGGGTTTTAGGAGCCCAACACAAAATACATGAGCCCCAATGCCTTCCTTCATACAAAACTGACACCCACTTTCCTTAAAAAATCGTGGCTCAAAATGGCATTTTTGGGCTGAGATAAGCACTTTGGTGACATTTTCCTGTAACTTGTTCCCAGTACATTCTAAGTGGCTGCTGACTTTGTGAGGTCTCTAAAAGTGGGTTTTAGGAGCCCAACACAAAATACATGAGCCCTAATGCCTTCTTTCAGACAAAACTGACTTCCACTTTCTTAAAAAAATCTTGGGTCAAAATAGCATTATTAGACTGAGATAAGCACTTTGGTGACATTTTCCTGTAACTTGTTCCCAGTACATTCTAAGTGGCTGCTGACTTTGTGAGGTCTCTAAAAGTGGGTTTTAGGAGCCCAACACAAAATACATGAGCCCCAATGCCTTCCTTCATACAAAACTGACACCCACTTTCCTTAAAAAATCGTGGCTCAAAATGGCATTTTTGGGCTGAGATAAGCACTTTGGTGACATTTTCCTGTAACTTGTTCCCAGTACATTCTAAGTGGCTGCTGACTTTGTGAGGTCTCTAAAAGTGGGTTTTAGGAGCCCAACACAAAATACATGAGCCCTAATGCCTTCTTTCAGACAAAACTGACTTCCACTTTCTTAAAAAAATCTTGGGTCAAAATAGCATTATTAGACTGAGATAAGCACTTTGGTGACATTTTCCTGTAACTTGTTCCCAGTACATTCTAAGTGGCTGCTGACTTTGTGAGGTCTCTAAAAGTGGGTTTTAGGAGCCCAACACAAAATACATGAGCCCCAATGCCTTCCTTCATACAAAACTGACACCCACTTTCCTTAAAAAATCGTGGCTCAAAATGGCATTTTTGGGCTGAGATAAGCACTTTGGTGACATTTTCCTGTAACTTGTTCCCAGTACATTCTAAGTGGCTGCTGACTTTGTGAGGTCTCTAAAAGTGGGTTTTAGGAGCCCAACACAAAATACATGAGCCCTAATGCCTTCTTTCAGACAAAACTGACTTCCACTTTCTTAAAAAAATCTTGGGTCAAAATAGCATTATTAGACTGAGATAAGCACTTTGGTGACATTTTCCTGTAACTTGTTCCCAGTACATTCTAAGTGGCTGCTGACTTTGTGAGGTCTCTAAAAGTGGGTTTTAGGAGCCCAACACAAAATACATGAGCCCCAATGCCTTCCTTCATACAAAACTGACACCCACTTTCCTTAAAAAATCGTGGCTCAAAATGGCATTTTTGGGCTGAGATAAGCACTTTGGTGACATTTTCCTGTAACTTGTTCCCAGTACATTCTAAGTGGCTGCTGACTTTGTGAGGTCTCTAAAAGTGGGTTTTAGGAGCCCAACACAAAATACATGAGCCCTAATGCCTTCTTTCAGACAAAACTGACTTCCACTTTCTTAAAAAAATCTTGGGTCAAAATAGCATTATTAGACTGAGATAAGCACTTTGGTGACATTTTCCTGTAACTTGTTCCCAGTACATTCTAAGTGGCTGCTGACTTTGTGAGGTCTCTAAAAGTGGGTTTTAGGAGCCCAACACAAAATACATGAGCCCCAATGCCTTCCTTCATACAAAACTGACACCCACTTTCCTTAAAAAATCGTGGCTCAAAATGGCATTTTTGGGCTGAGATAAGCACTTTGGTGACATTTTCCTGTAACTTGTTCCCAGTACATTCTAAGTGGCTGCTGACTTTGTGAGGTCTCTAAAAGTGGGTTTTAGGAGCCCAACACAAAATACATGAGCCCTAATGCCTTCTTTCAGACAAAACTGACTTCCACTTTCTTAAAAAAATCTTGGGTCAAAATAGCATTATTAGACTGAGATAAGCACTTTGGTGACATTTTCCTGTAACTTGTTCCCAGTACATTCTAAGTGGCTGCTGACTTTGTGAGGTCTCTAAAAGTGGGTTTTAGGAGCCCAACACAAAATACATGAGCCCCAATGCCTTCCTTCATACAAAACTGACACCCACTTTCCTTAAAAAATCGTGGCTCAAAATGGCATTTTTGGGCTGAGATAAGCACTTTGGTGACATTTTCCTGTAACTTGTTCCCAGTACATTCTAAGTGGCTGCTGACTTTGTGAGGTCTCTAAAAGTGGGTTTTAGGAGCCCAACACAAAATACATGAGCCCTAATGCCTTCTTTCAGACAAAACTGACTTCCACTTTCTTAAAAAAATCTTGGGTCAAAATAGCATTATTAGACTGAGATAAGCACTTTGGTGACATTTTCCTGTAACTTGTTCCCAGTACATTCTAAGTGGCTGCTGACTTTGTGAGGTCTCTAAAAGTGGGTTTTAGGAGCCCAACACAAAATACATGAGCCCCAATGCCTTCCTTCATACAAAACTGACACCCACTTTCCTTAAAAAATCGTGGCTCAAAATGGCATTTTTGGGCTGAGATAAGCACTTTGGTGACATTTTCCTGTAACTTGTTCCCAGTACATTCTAAGTGGCTGCTGACTTTGTGAGGTCTCTAAAAGTGGGTTTTAGGAGCCCAACACAAAATACATGAGCCCTAATGCCTTCTTTCAGACAAAACTGACTTCCACTTTCTTAAAAAAATCTTGGGTCAAAATAGCATTATTAGACTGAGATAAGCACTTTGGTGACATTTTCCTGTAACTTGTTCCCAGTACATTCTAAGTGGCTGCTGACTTTGTGAGGTCTCTAAAAGTGGGTTTTAGGAGCCCAACACAAAATACATGAGCCCCAATGCCTTCCTTCATACAAAACTGACACCCACTTTCCTTAAAAAATCGTGGCTCAAAATGGCATTTTTGGGCTGAGATAAGCACTTTGGTGACATTTTCCTGTAACTTGTTCCCAGTACATTCTAAGTGGCTGCTGACTTTGTGAGGTCTCTAAAAGTGGGTTTTAGGAGCCCAACACAAAATACATGAGCCCTAATGCCTTCTTTCAGACAAAACTGACTTCCACTTTCTTAAAAAAATCTTGGGTCAAAATAGCATTATTAGACTGAGATAAGCACTTTGGTGACATTTTCCTGTAACTTGTTCCCAGTACATTCTAAGTGGCTGCTGACTTTGTGAGGTCTCTAAAAGTGGGTTTTAGGAGCCCAACACAAAATACATGAGCCCCAATGCCTTCCTTCATACAAAACTGACACCCACTTTCCTTAAAAAATCGTGGCTCAAAATGGCATTTTTGGGCTGAGATAAGCACTTTGGTGACATTTTCCTGTAACTTGTTCCCAGTACATTCTAAGTGGCTGCTGACTTTGTGAGGTCTCTAAAAGTGGGTTTTAGGAGCCCAACACAAAATACATGAGCCCTAATGCCTTCTTTCAGACAAAACTGACTTCCACTTTCTTAAAAAAATCTTGGGTCAAAATAGCATTATTAGACTGAGATAAGCACTTTGGTGACATTTTCCTGTAACTTGTTCCCAGTACATTCTAAGTGGCTGCTGACTTTGTGAGGTCTCTAAAAGTGGGTTTTAGGAGCCCAACACAAAATACATGAGCCCCAATGCCTTCCTTCATACAAAACTGACACCCACTTTCCTTAAAAAATCGTGGCTCAAAATGGCATTTTTGGGCTGAGATAAGCACTTTGGTGACATTTTCCTGTAACTTGTTCCCAGTACATTCTAAGTGGCTGCTGACTTTGTGAGGTCTCTAAAAGTGGGTTTTAGGAGCCCAACACAAAATACATGAGCCCTAATGCCTTCTTTCAGACAAAACTGACTTCCACTTTCTTAAAAAAATCTTGGGTCAAAATAGCATTATTAGACTGAGATAAGCACTTTGGTGACATTTTCCTGTAACTTGTTCCCAGTACATTCTAAGTGGCTGCTGACTTTGTGAGGTCTCTAAAAGTGGGTTTTAGGAGCCCAACACAAAATACATGAGCCCCAATGCCTTCCTTCATACAAAACTGACACCCACTTTCCTTAAAAAATCGTGGCTCAAAATGGCATTTTTGGGCTGAGATAAGCACTTTGGTGACATTTTCCTGTAACTTGTTCCCAGTACATTCTAAGTGGCTGCTGACTTTGTGAGGTCTCTAAAAGTGGGTTTTAGGAGCCCAACACAAAATACATGAGCCCTAATGCCTTCTTTCAGACAAAACTGACTTCCACTTTCTTAAAAAAATCTTGGGTCAAAATAGCATTATTAGACTGAGATAAGCACTTTGGTGACATTTTCCTGTAACTTGTTCCCAGTACATTCTAAGTGGCTGCTGACTTTGTGAGGTCTCTAAAAGTGGGTTTTAGGAGCCCAACACAAAATACATGAGCCCCAATGCCTTCCTTCATACAAAACTGACACCCACTTTCCTTAAAAAATCGTGGCTCAAAATGGCATTTTTGGGCTGAGATAAGCACTTTGGTGACATTTTCCTGTAACTTGTTCCCAGTACATTCTAAGTGGCTGCTGACTTTGTGAGGTCTCTAAAAGTGGGTTTTAGGAGCCCAACACAAAATACATGAGCCCTAATGCCTTCTTTCAGACAAAACTGACTTCCACTTTCTTAAAAAAATCTTGGGTCAAAATAGCATTATTAGACTGAGATAAGCACTTTGGTGACATTTTCCTGTAACTTGTTCCCAGTACATTCTAAGTGGCTGCTGACTTTGTGAGGTCTCTAAAAGTGGGTTTTAGGAGCCCAACACAAAATACATGAGCCCCAATGCCTTCCTTCATACAAAACTGACACCCACTTTCCTTAAAAAATCGTGGCTCAAAATGGCATTTTTGGGCTGAGATAAGCACTTTGGTGACATTTTCCTGTAACTTGTTCCCAGTACATTCTAAGTGGCTGCTGACTTTGTGAGGTCTCTAAAAGTGGGTTTTAGGAGCCCAACACAAAATACATGAGCCCTAATGCCTTCTTTCAGACAAAACTGACTTCCACTTTCTTAAAAAAATCTTGGGTCAAAATAGCATTATTAGACTGAGATAAGCACTTTGGTGACATTTTCCTGTAACTTGTTCCCAGTACATTCTAAGTGGCTGCTGACTTTGTGAGGTCTCTAAAAGTGGGTTTTAGGAGCCCAACACAAAATACATGAGCCCCAATGCCTTCCTTCATACAAAACTGACACCCACTTTCCTTAAAAAATCGTGGCTCAAAATGGCATTTTTGGGCTGAGATAAGCACTTTGGTGACATTTTCCTGTAACTTGTTCCCAGTACATTCTAAGTGGCTGCTGACTTTGTGAGGTCTCTAAAAGTGGGTTTTAGGAGCCCAACACAAAATACATGAGCCCTAATGCCTTCTTTCAGACAAAACTGACTTCCACTTTCTTAAAAAAATCTTGGGTCAAAATAGCATTATTAGACTGAGATAAGCACTTTGGTGACATTTTCCTGTAACTTGTTCCCAGTACATTCTAAGTGGCTGCTGACTTTGTGAGGTCTCTAAAAGTGGGTTTTAGGAGCCCAACACAAAATACATGAGCCCCAATGCCTTCCTTCATACAAAACTGACACCCACTTTCCTTAAAAAATCGTGGCTCAAAATGGCATTTTTGGGCTGAGATAAGCACTTTGGTGACATTTTCCTGTAACTTGTTCCCAGTACATTCTAAGTGGCTGCTGACTTTGTGAGGTCTCTAAAAGTGGGTTTTAGGAGCCCAACACAAAATACATGAGCCCTAATGCCTTCTTTCAGACAAAACTGACTTCCACTTTCTTAAAAAAATCTTGGGTCAAAATAGCATTATTAGACTGAGATAAGCACTTTGGTGACATTTTCCTGTAACTTGTTCCCAGTACATTCTAAGTGGCTGCTGACTTTGTGAGGTCTCTAAAAGTGGGTTTTAGGAGCCCAACACAAAATACATGAGCCCCAATGCCTTCCTTCATACAAAACTGACACCCACTTTCCTTAAAAAATCGTGGCTCAAAATGGCATTTTTGGGCTGAGATAAGCACTTTGGTGACATTTTCCTGTAACTTGTTCCCAGTACATTCTAAGTGGCTGCTGACTTTGTGAGGTCTCTAAAAGTGGGTTTTAGGAGCCCAACACAAAATACATGAGCCCTAATGCCTTCTTTCAGACAAAACTGACTTCCACTTTCTTAAAAAAATCTTGGGTCAAAATAGCATTATTAGACTGAGATAAGCACTTTGGTGACATTTTCCTGTAACTTGTTCCCAGTACATTCTAAGTGGCTGCTGACTTTGTGAGGTCTCTAAAAGTGGGTTTTAGGAGCCCAACACAAAATACATGAGCCCCAATGCCTTCCTTCATACAAAACTGACACCCACTTTCCTTAAAAAATCGTGGCTCAAAATGGCATTTTTGGGCTGAGATAAGCACTTTGGTGACATTTTCCTGTAACTTGTTCCCAGTACATTCTAAGTGGCTGCTGACTTTGTGAGGTCTCTAAAAGTGGGTTTTAGGAGCCCAACACAAAATACATGAGCCCTAATGCCTTCTTTCAGACAAAACTGACTTCCACTTTCTTAAAAAAATCTTGGGTCAAAATAGCATTATTAGACTGAGATAAGCACTTTGGTGACATTTTCCTGTAACTTGTTCCCAGTACATTCTAAGTGGCTGCTGACTTTGTGAGGTCTCTAAAAGTGGGTTTTAGGAGCCCAACACAAAATACATGAGCCCCAATGCCTTCCTTCATACAAAACTGACACCCACTTTCCTTAAAAAATCGTGGCTCAAAATAGCATTTTTGGGCTGAGATAAGCACTTTGGTGACATTTTCCTGTAACTTGATCCCAGTACATTCTAAGTGGCTGCTGACTTTGTGAGGTCTCTAAAAGTGGGTTTTAGGAGCCCAACACAAAATACATGAGCCCCAATGCCTTCCTTCATACAAAACTGACACCCACTTTCCTTAAAAAATCGTGGCTCAAAATGGCATTTTTGGGCTGAGATAAGCACTTTGGTGACATTTTCCTGTAACTTGTTCCCAGTACATTCTAAGTGGCTGCTGACTTTGTGAGGTCTCTAAAAGTGGGTTTTAGGAGCCCAACACAAAATACATGAGCCCCAATGCCTTCCTTCATACAAAACTGACACCCACTTTCCTTAAAAAATCGTGGCTCAAAATGGCATTTTTGGGCTGAGATAAGCACTTTGGTGACATTTTCCTGTAACTTGTTCCCAGTACATTCTAAGTGGCTGCTGACTTTGTGAGGTCTCTAAAAGTGGGTTTTAGGAGCCCAACACAAAATACATGAGCCCTAATGCCTTCCTTCAGACAGAACTGACACCCACTTTCTTTAAAAAATCGTGGTTCAAAATAGCATTTTTGGGCTGAGATAAGCACTTTGGTGACATTTTCCTGTAACTTGTTCCCAGTACATTCTAAGTGGCTGCTGACTTTGTGAGGTCTCTAAAAGTGGGTTTTAGGAGCCCAACACAAAATACATGAGCCCTAATGCCTTCTTTCAGACAAAACTGACTTCCACTTTCTTAAAAAAATCTTGGGTCAAAATAGCATTATTAGACTGAGATAAGCACTTTGGTGACATTTTCCTGTAACTTGTTCCCAGTACATTCTAAGTGGCTGCTGACTTTGTGAGGTCTCTAAAAGTGGGTTTTAGGAGCCCAACACAAAATACATGAGCCCCAATGCCTTCCTTCATACAAAACTGACACCCACTTTCCTTAAAAAATCATGGCTCAAAATGGCATTTTTGGGCTGAGATAAGCACTTTGGTGACATTTTCCTGTAACTTGTTCCCAGTACATTCTAAGTGGCTGCTGACTTTGTGAGGTCTCTAAAAGTGGGTTTTAGGAGCCCAACACAAAATACATGAGCCCTAATGCCTTCTTTCAGACAAAACTGACTTCCACTTTCTTAAAAAAATCTTGGGTCAAAATAGCATTATTAGACTGAGATAAGCACTTTGGTGACATTTTCCTGTAACTTGTTCCCAGTACATTCTAAGTGGCTGCTGACTTTGTGAGGTCTCTAAAAGTGGGTTTTAGGAGCCCAACACAAAATACATGAGCCCCAATGCCTTCCTTCATACAAAACTGACACCCACTTTCCTTAAAAAATCGTGGCTCAAAATGGCATTTTTGGGCTGAGATAAGCACTTTGGTGACATTTTCCTGTAACTTGTTCCCAGTACATTCTAAGTGGCTGCTGACTTTGTGAGGTCTCTAAAAGTGGGTTTTAGGAGCCCAACACAAAATACATGAGCCCTAATGCCTTCTTTCAGACAAAACTGACTTCCACTTTCTTAAAAAAATCTTGGGTCAAAATAGCATTATTAGACTGAGATAAGCACTTTGGTGACATTTTCCTGTAACTTGTTCCCAGTACATTCTAAGTGGCTGCTGACTTTGTGAGGTCTCTAAAAGTGGGTTTTAGGAGCCCAACACAAAATACATGAGCCCCAATGCCTTCCTTCATACAAAACTGACACCCACTTTCCTTAAAAAATCGTGGCTCAAAATGGCATTTTTGGGCTGAGATAAGCACTTTGGTGACATTTTCCTGTAACTTGTTCCCAGTACATTCTAAGTGGCTGCTGACTTTGTGAGGTCTCTAAAAGTGGGTTTTAGGAGCCCAACACAAAATACATGAGCCCTAATGCCTTCTTTCAGACAAAACTGACTTCCACTTTCTTAAAAAAATCTTGGGTCAAAATAGCATTATTAGACTGAGATAAGCACTTTGGTGACATTTTCCTGTAACTTGTTCCCAGTACATTCTAAGTGGCTGCTGACTTTGTGAGGTCTCTAAAAGTGGGTTTTAGGAGCCCAACACAAAATACATGAGCCCCAATGCCTTCCTTCATACAAAACTGACACCCACTTTCCTTAAAAAATCGTGGCTCAAAATGGCATTTTTGGGCTGAGATAAGCACTTTGGTGACATTTTCCTGTAACTTGATCCCAGTACATTCTAAGTGGCTGCTGACTTTGTGAGGTCTCTAAAAGTGGGTTTTAGGAGCCCAACACAAAATACATGAGCCCTAATGCCTTCTTTCAGACAAAACTGACTTCCACTTTCTTAAAAAATCTTGGGTCAAAATAGCATTATTAGACTGAGATAAGCACTTTGGTGACATTTTCCTGTAACTTGTTCCCAGTACATTCTAAGTGGCTGCTGACTTTGTGAGGTCTCTAAAAGTGGGTTTTAGGAGCCCAACACAAAATACATGAGCCCCAATGCCTTCCTTCATACAAAACTGACACCCACTTTCCTTAAAAAATCGTGGCTCAAAATGGCATTTTTGGGCTGAGATAAGCACTTTGGTGACATTTTCCTGTAACTTGTTCCCAGTACATTCTAAGTGGCTGCTGACTTTGTGAGGTCTCTAAAAGTGGGTTTTAGGAGCCCAACACAAAATACATGAGCCCCAATGCCTTCCTTCATACAAAACTGACACCCACTTTCCTTAAAAAATCGTGGCTCAAAATGGCATTTTTGGGCTGAGATAAGCACTTTGGTGACATTTTCCTGTAACTTGTTCCCAGTACATTCTAAGTGGCTGCTGACTTTGTGAGGTCTCTAAAAGTGGGTTTTAGGAGCCCAACACAAAATACATGAGCCCTAATGCCTTCTTTCAGACAAAACTGACTTCCACTTTCTTAAAAAAATCTTGGGTCAAAATAGCATTATTAGACTGAGATAAGCACTTTGGTGACATTTTCCTGTAACTTGTTCCCAGTACATTCTAAGTGGCTGCTGACTTTGTGAGGTCTCTAAAAGTGGGTTTTAGGAGCCCAACACAAAATACATGAGCCCCAATGCCTTCCTTCATACAAAACTGACACCCACTTTCCTTAAAAAATCGTGGCTCAAAATGGCATTTTTGGGCTGAGATAAGCACTTTGGTGACATTTTCCTGTAACTTGTTCCCAGTACATTCTAAGTGGCTGCTGACTTTGTGAGGTCTCTAAAAGTGGGTTTTAGGAGCCCAACACAAAATACATGAGCCCTAATGCCTTCTTTCAGACAAAACTGACTTCCACTTTCTTAAAAAAATCTTGGGTCAAAATAGCATTATTAGACTGAGATAAGCACTTTGGTGACATTTTCCTGTAACTTGTTCCCAGTACATTCTAAGTGGCTGCTGACTTTGTGAGGTCTCTAAAAGTGGGTTTTAGGAGCCCAACACAAAATACATGAGCCCCAATGCCTTCCTTCATACAAAACTGACACCCACTTTCCTTAAAAAATCGTGGCTCAAAATGGCATTTTTGGGCTGAGATAAGCACTTTGGTGACATTTTCCTGTAACTTGTTCCCAGTACATTCTAAGTGGCTGCTGACTTTGTGAGGTCTCTAAAAGTGGGTTTTAGGAGCCCAACACAAAATACATGAGCCCTAATGCCTTCTTTCAGACAAAACTGACTTCCACTTTCTTAAAAAAATCTTGGGTCAAAATAGCATTATTAGACTGAGATAAGCACTTTGGTGACATTTTCCTGTAACTTGTTCCCAGTACATTCTAAGTGGCTGCTGACTTTGTGAGGTCTCTAAAAGTGGGTTTTAGGAGCCCAACACAAAATACATGAGCCCCAATGCCTTCCTTCATACAAAACTGACACCCACTTTCCTTAAAAAATCGTGGCTCAAAATGGCATTTTTGGGCTGAGATAAGCACTTTGGTGACATTTTCCTGTAACTTGTTCCCAGTACATTCTAAGTGGCTGCTGACTTTGTGAGGTCTCTAAAAGTGGGTTTTAGGAGCCCAACACAAAATACATGAGCCCTAATGCCTTCTTTCAGACAAAACTGACTTCCACTTTCTTAAAAAAATCTTGGGTCAAAATAGCATTATTAGACTGAGATAAGCACTTTGGTGACATTTTCCTGTAACTTGTTCCCAGTACATTCTAAGTGGCTGCTGACTTTGTGAGGTCTCTAAAAGTGGGTTTTAGGAGCCCAACACAAAATACATGAGCCCCAATGCCTTCCTTCATACAAAACTGACACCCACTTTCCTTAAAAAATCGTGGCTCAAAATGGCATTTTTGGGCTGAGATAAGCACTTTGGTGACATTTTCCTGTAACTTGTTCCCAGTACATTCTAAGTGGCTGCTGACTTTGTGAGGTCTCTAAAAGTGGGTTTTAGGAGCCCAACACAAAATACATGAGCCCCAATGCCTTCCTTCATACAAAACTGACACCCACTTTCCTTAAAAAATCGTGGCTCAAAATGGCATTTTTGGGCTGAGATAAGCACTTTGGTGACATTTTCCTGTAACTTGTTCCCAGTACATTCTAAGTGGCTGCTGACTTTGTGAGGTCTCTAAAAGTGGGTTTTAGGAGCCCAACACAAAATACATGAGCCCTAATGCCTTCTTTCAGACAAAACTGACTTCCACTTTCTTAAAAAAATCTTGGGTCAAAATAGCATTATTAGACTGAGATAAGCACTTTGGTGACATTTTCCTGTAACTTGTTCCCAGTACATTCTAAGTGGCTGCTGACTTTGTGAGGTCTCTAAAAGTGGGTTTTAGGAGCCCAACACAAAATACATGAGCCCCAATGCCTTCCTTCATACAAAACTGACACCCACTTTCCTTAAAAAATCGTGGCTCAAAATGGCATTTTTGGGCTGAGATAAGCACTTTGGTGACATTTTCCTGTAACTTGTTCCCAGTACATTCTAAGTGGCTGCTGACTTTGTGAGGTCTCTAAAAGTGGGTTTTAGGAGCCCAACACAAAATACATGAGCCCTAATGCCTTCTTTCAGACAAAACTGACTTCCACTTTCTTAAAAAATCTTGGGTCAAAATAGCATTATTAGACTGAGATAAGCACTTTGGTGACATTTTCCTGTAACTTGTTCCCAGTACATTCTAAGTGGCTGCTGACTTTGTGAGGTCTCTAAAAGTGGGTTTTAGGAGCCCAACACAAAATACATGAGCCCCAATGCCTTCCTTCATACAAAACTGACACCCACTTTCCTTAAAAAATCGTGGCTCAAAATGGCATTTTTGGGCTGAGATAAGCACTTTGGTGACATTTTCCTGTAACTTGTTCCCAGTACATTCTAAGTGGCTGCTGACTTTGTGAGGTCTCTAAAAGTGGGTTTTAGGAGCCCAACACAAAATACATGAGCCCTAATGCCTTCTTTCAGACAAAACTGACTTCCACTTTCTTAAAAAAATCTTGGGTCAAAATAGCATTATTAGACTGAGATAAGCACTTTGGTGACATTTTCCTGTAACTTGTTCCCAGTACATTCTAAGTGGCTGCTGACTTTGTGAGGTCTCTAAAAGTGGGTTTTAGGAGCCCAACACAAAATACATGAGCCCCAATGCCTTCCTTCATACAAAACTGACACCCACTTTCCTTAAAAAATCGTGGCTCAAAATGGCATTTTTGGGCTGAGATAAGCACTTTGGTGACATTTTCCTGTAACTTGTTCCCAGTACATTCTAAGTGGCTGCTGACTTTGTGAGGTCTCTAAAAGTGGGTTTTAGGAGCCCAACACAAAATACATGAGCCCTAATGCCTTCTTTCAGACAAAACTGACTTCCACTTTCTTAAAAAAATCTTGGGTCAAAATAGCATTATTAGACTGAGATAAGCACTTTGGTGACATTTTCCTGTAACTTGTTCCCAGTACATTCTAAGTGGCTGCTGACTTTGTGAGGTCTCTAAAAGTGGGTTTTAGGAGCCCAACACAAAATACATGAGCCCCAATGCCTTCCTTCATACAAAACTGACACCCACTTTCCTTAAAAAATCGTGGCTCAAAATGGCATTTTTGGGCTGAGATAAGCACTTTGGTGACATTTTCCTGTAACTTGTTCCCAGTACATTCTAAGTGGCTGCTGACTTTGTGAGGTCTCTAAAAGTGGGTTTTAGGAGCCCAACACAAAATACATGAGCCCTAATGCCTTCTTTCAGACAAAACTGACTTCCACTTTCTTAAAAAAATCTTGGGTCAAAATAGCATTATTAGACTGAGATAAGCACTTTGGTGACATTTTCCTGTAACTTGTTCCCAGTACATTCTAAGTGGCTGCTGACTTTGTGAGGTCTCTAAAAGTGGGTTTTAGGAGCCCAACACAAAATACATGAGCCCCAATGCCTTCCTTCATACAAAACTGACACCCACTTTCCTTAAAAAATCGTGGCTCAAAATGGCATTTTTGGGCTGAGATAAGCACTTTGGTGACATTTTCCTGTAACTTGTTCCCAGTACATTCTAAGTGGCTGCTGACTTTGTGAGGTCTCTAAAAGTGGGTTTTAGGAGCCCAACACAAAATACATGAGCCCTAATGCCTTCTTTCAGACAAAACTGACTTCCACTTTCTTAAAAAATCTTGGGTCAAAATAGCATTATTAGACTGAGATAAGCACTTTGGTGACATTTTCCTGTAACTTGTTCCCAGTACATTCTAAGTGGCTGCTGACTTTGTGAGGTCTCTAAAAGTGGGTTTTAGGAGCCCAACACAAAATACATGAGCCCCAATGCCTTCCTTCATACAAAACTGACACCCACTTTCCTTAAAAAATCGTGGCTCAAAATGGCATTTTTGGGCTGAGATAAGCACTTTGGTGACATTTTCCTGTAACTTGTTCCCAGTACATTCTAAGTGGCTGCTGACTTTGTGAGGTCTCTAAAAGTGGGTTTTAGGAGCCCAACACAAAATACATGAGCCCTAATGCCTTCTTTCAGACAAAACTGACTTCCACTTTCTTAAAAAATCTTGGGTCAAAATAGCATTATTAGACTGAGATAAGCACTTTGGTGACATTTTCCTGTAACTTGTTCCCAGTACATTCTAAGTGGCTGCTGACTTTGTGAGGTCTCTAAAAGTGGGTTTTAGGAGCCCAACACAAAATACATGAGCCCCAATGCCTTCCTTCATACAAAACTGACACCCACTTTCCTTAAAAAATCGTGGCTCAAAATGGCATTTTTGGGCTGAGATAAGCACTTTGGTGACATTTTCCTGTAACTTGTTCCCAGTACATTCTAAGTGGCTGCTGACTTTGTGAGGTCTCTAAAAGTGGGTTTTAGGAGCCCAACACAAAATACATGAGCCCTAATGCCTTCTTTCAGACAAAACTGACTTCCACTTTCTTAAAAAAATCTTGGGTCAAAATAGCATTATTAGACTGAGATAAGCACTTTGGTGACATTTTCCTGTAACTTGTTCCCAGTACATTCTAAGTGGCTGCTGACTTTGTGAGGTCTCTAAAAGTGGGTTTTAGGAGCCCAACACAAAATACATGAGCCCCAATGCCTTCCTTCATACAAAACTGACACCCACTTTCCTTAAAAAATCGTGGCTCAAAATGGCATTTTTGGGCTGAGATAAGCACTTTGGTGACATTTTCCTGTAACTTGTTCCCAGTACATTCTAAGTGGCTGCTGACTTTGTGAGGTCTCTAAAAGTGGGTTTTAGGAGCCCAACACAAAATACATGAGCCCTAATGCCTTCTTTCAGACAAAACTGACTTCCACTTTCTTAAAAAAATCTTGGGTCAAAATAGCATTATTAGACTGAGATAAGCACTTTGGTGACATTTTCCTGTAACTTGTTCCCAGTACATTCTAAGTGGCTGCTGACTTTGTGAGGTCTCTAAAAGTGGGTTTTAGGAGCCCAACACAAAATACATGAGCCCCAATGCCTTCCTTCATACAAAACTGACACCCACTTTCCTTAAAAAATCGTGGCTCAAAATGGCATTTTTGGGCTGAGATAAGCACTTTGGTGACATTTTCCTGTAACTTGTTCCCAGTACATTCTAAGTGGCTGCTGACTTTGTGAGGTCTCTAAAAGTGGGTTTTAGGAGCCCAACACAAAATACATGAGCCCTAATGCCTTCTTTCAGACAAAACTGACTTCCACTTTCTTAAAAAAATCTTGGGTCAAAATAGCATTATTAGACTGAGATAAGCACTTTGGTGACATTTTCCTGTAACTTGTTCCCAGTACATTCTAAGTGGCTGCTGACTTTGTGAGGTCTCTAAAAGTGGGTTTTAGGAGCCCAACACAAAATACATGAGCCCCAATGCCTTCCTTCATACAAAACTGACACCCACTTTCCTTAAAAAATCGTGGCTCAAAATGGCATTTTTGGGCTGAGATAAGCACTTTGGTGACATTTTCCTGTAACTTGTTCCCAGTACATTCTAAGTGGCTGCTGACTTTGTGAGGTCTCTAAAAGTGGGTTTTAGGAGCCCAACACAAAATACATGAGCCCTAATGCCTTCTTTCAGACAAAACTGACTTCCACTTTCTTAAAAAAATCTTGGGTCAAAATAGCATTATTAGACTGAGATAAGCACTTTGGTGACATTTTCCTGTAACTTGTTCCCAGTACATTCTAAGTGGCTGCTGACTTTGTGAGGTCTCTAAAAGTGGGTTTTAGGAGCCCAACACAAAATACATGAGCCCCAATGCCTTCCTTCATACAAAACTGACACCCACTTTCCTTAAAAAATCGTGGCTCAAAATGGCATTTTTGGGCTGAGATAAGCACTTTGGTGACATTTTCCTGTAACTTGTTCCCAGTACATTCTAAGTGGCTGCTGACTTTGTGAGGTCTCTAAAAGTGGGTTTTAGGAGCCCAACACAAAATACATGAGCCCTAATGCCTTCTTTCAGACAAAACTGACTTCCACTTTCTTAAAAAAATCTTGGGTCAAAATAGCATTATTAGACTGAGATAAGCACTTTGGTGACATTTTCCTGTAACTTGTTCCCAGTACATTCTAAGTGGCTGCTGACTTTGTGAGGTCTCTAAAAGTGGGTTTTAGGAGCCCAACACAAAATACATGAGCCCCAATGCCTTCCTTCATACAAAACTGACACCCACTTTCCTTAAAAAATCGTGGCTCAAAATGGCATTTTTGGGCTGAGATAAGCACTTTGGTGACATTTTCCTGTAACTTGTTCCCAGTACATTCTAAGTGGCTGCTGACTTTGTGAGGTCTCTAAAAGTGGGTTTTAGGAGCCCAACACAAAATACATGAGCCCTAATGCCTTCTTTCAGACAAAACTGACTTCCACTTTCTTAAAAAAATCTTGGGTCAAAATAGCATTATTAGACTGAGATAAGCACTTTGGTGACATTTTCCTGTAACTTGTTCCCAGTACATTCTAAGTGGCTGCTGACTTTGTGAGGTCTCTAAAAGTGGGTTTTAGGAGCCCAACACAAAATACATGAGCCCCAATGCCTTCCTTCATACAAAACTGACACCCACTTTCCTTAAAAATCGTGGCTCAAAATGGCATTTTTGGGCTGAGATAAGCACTTTGGTGACATTTTCCTGTAACTTGTTCCCAGTACATTCTAAGTGGCTGCTGACTTTGTGAGGTCTCTAAAAGTGGGTTTTAGGAGCCCAACACAAAATACATGAGCCCTAATGCCTTCTTTCAGACAAAACTGACTTCCACTTTCTTAAAAAAATCTTGGGTCAAAATAGCATTATTAGACTGAGATAAGCACTTTGGTGACATTTTCCTGTAACTTGTTCCCAGTACATTCTAAGTGGCTGCTGACTTTGTGAGGTCTCTAAAAGTGGGTTTTAGGAGCCCAACACAAAATACATGAGCCCCAATGCCTTCCTTCATACAAAACTGACACCCACTTTCCTTAAAAATCGTGGCTCAAAATGGCATTTTTGGGCTGAGATAAGCACTTTGGTGACATTTTCCTGTAACTTGTTCCCAGTACATTCTAAGTGGCTGCTGACTTTGTGAGGTCTCTAAAAGTGGGTTTTAGGAGCCCAACACAAAATACATGAGCCCTAATGCCTTCTTTCAGACAAAACTGACTTCCACTTTCTTAAAAAAATCTTGGGTCAAAATAGCATTATTAGACTGAGATAAGCACTTTGGTGACATTTTCCTGTAACTTGTTCCCAGTACATTCTAAGTGGCTGCTGACTTTGTGAGGTCTCTAAAAGTGGGTTTTAGGAGCCCAACACAAAATACATGAGCCCCAATGCCTTCCTTCATACAAAACTGACACCCACTTTCCTTAAAAAATCGTGGCTCAAAATGGCATTTTTGGGCTGAGATAAGCACTTTGGTGACATTTTCCTGTAACTTGTTCCCAGTACATTCTAAGTGGCTGCTGACTTTGTGAGGTCTCTAAAAGTGGGTTTTAGGAGCCCAACACAAAATACATGAGCCCTAATGCCTTCTTTCAGACAAAACTGACTTCCACTTTCTTAAAAAAATCTTGGGTCAAAATAGCATTATTAGACTGAGATAAGCACTTTGGTGACATTTTCCTGTAACTTGTTCCCAGTACATTCTAAGTGGCTGCTGACTTTGTGAGGTCTCTAAAAGTGGGTTTTAGGAGCCCAACACAAAATACATGAGCCCCAATGCCTTCCTTCATACAAAACTGACACCCACTTTCCTTAAAAAATCGTGGCTCAAAATGGCATTTTTGGGCTGAGATAAGCACTTTGGTGACATTTTCCTGTAACTTGTTCCCAGTACATTCTAAGTGGCTGCTGACTTTGTGAGGTCTCTAAAAGTGGGTTTTAGGAGCCCAACACAAAATACATGAGCCCTAATGCCTTCTTTCAGACAAAACTGACTTCCACTTTCTTAAAAAAATCTTGGGTCAAAATAGCATTATTAGACTGAGATAAGCACTTTGGTGACATTTTCCTGTAACTTGTTCCCAGTACATTCTAAGTGGCTGCTGACTTTGTGAGGTCTCTAAAAGTGGGTTTTAGGAGCCCAACACAAAATACATG
Source organism: Gymnoscopelus braueri (assembly GCF_963280865.1). Lineage (NCBI taxonomy): Eukaryota > Metazoa > Chordata > Actinopteri > Myctophiformes > Myctophidae > Gymnoscopelus > Gymnoscopelus braueri. The sequence continues at coordinate 6,659 of NW_027660703.1, read as the reverse complement.
AGCCCCAATGCCTTCCTTCATACAAAACTGACACCCACTTTCCTTAAAAAATCGTGGCTCAAAATGGCATTTTTGGGCTGAGATAAGCACTTTGGTGACATTTTCCTGTAACTTGTTCCCAGTACATTCTAAGTGGCTGCTGACTTTGTGAGGTCTCTAAAAGTGGGTTTTAGGAGCCCAACACAAAATACATGAGCCCTAATGCCTTCTTTCAGACAAAACTGACTTCCACTTTCTTAAAAAATCTTGGGTCAAAATAGCATTATTAGACTGAGATAAGCACTTTGGTGACATTTTCCTGTAACTTGTTCCCAGTACATTCTAAGTGGCTGCTGACTTTGTGAGGTCTCTAAAAGTGGGTTTTAGGAGCCCAACACAAAATACATGAGCCCCAATGCCTTCCTTCATACAAAACTGACACCCACTTTCCTTAAAAAATCGTGGCTCAAAATGGCATTTTTGGGCTGAGATAAGCACTTTGGTGACATTTTCCTGTAACTTGTTCCCAGTACATTCTAAGTGGCTGCTGACTTTGTGAGGTCTCTAAAAGTGGGTTTTAGGAGCCCAACACAAAATACATGAGCCCTAATGCCTTCTTTCAGACAAAACTGACTTCCACTTTCTTAAAAAAATCTTGGGTCAAAATAGCATTATTAGACTGAGATAAGCACTTTGGTGACATTTTCCTGTAACTTGTTCCCAGTACATTCTAAGTGGCTGCTGACTTTGTGAGGTCTCTAAAAGTGGGTTTTAGGAGCCCAACACAAAATACATGAGCCCCAATGCCTTCCTTCATACAAAACTGACACCCACTTTCCTTAAAAAATCGTGGCTCAAAATGGCATTTTTGGGCTGAGATAAGCACTTTGGTGACATTTTCCTGTAACTTGTTCCCAGTACATTCTAAGTGGCTGCTGACTTTGTGAGGTCTCTAAAAGTGGGTTTTAGGAGCCCAACACAAAATACATGAGCCCTAATGCCTTCTTTCAGACAAAACTGACTTCCACTTTCTTAAAAAAATCTTGGGTCAAAATAGCATTATTAGACTGAGATAAGCACTTTGGTGACATTTTCCTGTAACTTGTTCCCAGTACATTCTAAGTGGCTGCTGACTTTGTGAGGTCTCTAAAAGTGGGTTTTAGGAGCCCAACACAAAATACATGAGCCCCAATGCCTTCCTTCATACAAAACTGACACCCACTTTCCTTAAAAAATCGTGGCTCAAAATGGCATTTTTGGGCTGAGATAAGCACTTTGGTGACATTTTCCTGTAACTTGTTCCCAGTACATTCTAAGTGGCTGCTGACTTTGTGAGGTCTCTAAAAGTGGGTTTTTAGGAGCCCAACACAAAATACATGAGCCCTAATGCCTTCTTTCAGACAAAACTGACTTCCACTTTCTTAAAAAAATCTTGGGTCAAAATAGCATTATTAGACTGAGATAAGCACTTTGGTGACATTTTCCTGTAACTTGTTCCCAGTACATTCTAAGTGGCTGCTGACTTTGTGAGGTCTCTAAAAGTGGGTTTTAGGAGCCCAACACAAAATACATGAGCCCCAATGCCTTCCTTCATACAAAACTGACACCCACTTTCCTTAAAAAATCGTGGCTCAAAATGGCATTTTTGGGCTGAGATAAGCACTTTGGTGACATTTTCCTGTAACTTGTTCCCAGTACATTCTAAGTGGCTGCTGACTTTGTGAGGTCTCTAAAAGTGGGTTTTAGGAGCCCAACACAAAATACATGAGCCCTAATGCCTTCTTTCAGACAAAACTGACTTCCACTTTCTTAAAAAAATCTTGGGTCAAAATAGCATTATTAGACTGAGATAAGCACTTTGGTGACATTTTCCTGTAACTTGTTCCCAGTACATTCTAAGTGGCTGCTGACTTTGTGAGGTCTCTAAAAGTGGGTTTTAGGAGCCCAACACAAAATACATGAGCCCCAATGCCTTCCTTCATACAAAACTGACACCCACTTTCCTTAAAAAATCGTGGCTCAAAATGGCATTTTTGGGCTGAGATAAGCACTTTGGTGACATTTTCCTGTAACTTGTTCCCAGTACATTCTAAGTGGCTGCTGACTTTGTGAGGTCTCTAAAAGTGGGTTTTAGGAGCCCAACACAAAATACATGAGCCCTAATGCCTTCTTTCAGACAAACTGACTTCCACTTTCTTAAAAAAATCTTGGGTCAAAATAGCATTATTAGACTGAGATAAGCACTTTGGTGACATTTTCCTGTAACTTGTTCCCAGTACATTCTAAGTGGCTGCTGACTTTGTGAGGTCTCTAAAAGTGGGTTTTAGGAGCCCAACACAAAATACATGAGCCCCAATGCCTTCCTTCATACAAAACTGACACCCACTTTCCTTAAAAAATCGTGGCTCAAAATGGCATTTTTGGGCTGAGATAAGCACTTTGGTGACATTTTCCTGTAACTTGTTCCCAGTACATTCTAAGTGGCTGCTGACTTTGTGAGGTCTCTAAAAGTGGGTTTTAGGAGCCCAACACAAAATACATGAGCCCTAATGCCTTCTTTCAGACAAAACTGACTTCCACTTTCTTAAAAAAATCTTGGGTCAAAATAGCATTATTAGACTGAGATAAGCACTTTGGTGACATTTTCCTGTAACTTGTTCCCAGTACATTCTAAGTGGCTGCTGACTTTGTGAGGTCTCTAAAAGTGGGTTTTAGGAGCCCAACACAAAATACATGAGCCCCAATGCCTTCCTTCATACAAAACTGACACCCACTTTCCTTAAAAATCGTGGCTCAAAATGGCATTTTTGGGCTGAGATAAGCACTTTGGTGACATTTTCCTGTAACTTGTTCCCAGTACATTCTAAGTGGCTGCTGACTTTGTGAGGTCTCTAAAAGTGGGTTTTAGGAGCCCAACACAAAATACATGAGCCCTAATGCCTTCCTTCAGACAAAACTGACTCCCACTTTCTTAAAAAATCGTGGGTCAAAATGCATTATTAGGACTGAGATAAGCACTTTGGTGACATTTTCCTGTAACTTGTTCCCAGTACATTCTAAGTGGCTGCTGACTTTGTGAGGTCTCTAAAAGTGGGTTTTAGGAGCCCAACACAAAATACATGAGCCCTAATGCCTTCCTTCAGACAAAACTGACACCCACTTTCCTTAAAAAATCGTGGTCAAAATGGCATTTTTGGGCTGAGATAAGCACTTTGGTGACATTTTCCTGTAACTTGTTCCCAGTACATTCTAAGTGGCTGCTGACTTTGTGAGGTCTCTAAAAGTGGGTTTTAGGAGCCCAACACAAAATACATGAGCCCTAATGCCTTCCTTCAGACAAAACTGACTCCACTTTCTTTAAAAAATCGTGGGCTCAAAATAGCATTTTTGGACTGAGATAAGCACTTTGGTGACATTTTCCTGTAACTTGTTCCCAGTACATTCTAAGTGGCTGCTGACTTTGTGAGGTCTCTAAAAGTGGGTTTTAGGAGCCCAACACAAAATACATGAGCCCCAATGCCTTCCTTCATACAAAACTGACACCCACTTTCCTTAAAAAATCGTGGCTCAAAATGGCATTTTTGGGCTGAGATAAGCACTTTGGTGACATTTTCCTGTAACTTGTTCCCAGTACATTCTAAGTGGCTGCTGACTTTGTGAGGTCTCTAAAAGTGGGTTTTAGGAGCCCAACACAAAATACATGAGCCCTAATGCCTTCTTTCAGACAAAACTGACTTCCACTTTCTTAAAAAAATCTTGGGTCAAAATAGCATTATTAGACTGAGATAAGCACTTTGGTGACATTTTCCTGTAACTTGTTCCCAGTACATTCTAAGTGGCTGCTGACTTTGTGAGGTCTCTAAAAGTGGGTTTTAGGAGCCCAACACAAAATACATGAGCCCCAATGCCTTCCTTCATACAAAACTGACACCCACTTTCCTTAAAAAATCGTGGCTCAAAATGGCATTTTTGGGCTGAGATAAGCACTTTGGTGACATTTTCCTGTAACTTGTTCCCAGTACATTCTAAGTGGCTGCTGACTTTGTGAGGTCTCTAAAAGTGGGTTTTAGGAGCCCAACACAAAATACATGAGCCCTAATGCCTTCCTTCAGACAAAACTGACACCCACTTTCTTAAAAATCGTGGTCAAAATAGCATTTTTGGGCTGAGATAAGCACTTTGGTGACATTTTCCTGTAACTTGTTCCCAGTACATTCTAAGTGGCTGCTGACTTTGTGAGGTCTCTAAAAGTGGGTTTTAGGAGCCCAACACAAAATACATGAGCCCTAATGCCTTCTTTCAGACAAAACTGACTTCCACTTTCTTAAAAAAATCTTGGGTCAAAATAGCATTATTAGACTGAGATAAGCACTTTGGTGACATTTTCCTGTAACTTGTTCCCAGTACATTCTAAGTGGCTGCTGACTTTGTGAGGTCTCTAAAAGTGGGTTTTAGGAGCCCAACACAAAATACATGAGCCCCAATGCCTTCCTTCATACAAAACTGACACCCACTTTCCTTAAAAAATCGTGGCTCAAAATGGCATTTTTGGGCTGAGATAAGCACTTTGGTGACATTTTCCTGTAACTTGTTCCCAGTACATTCTAAGTGGCTGCTGACTTTGTGAGGTCTCTAAAAGTGGGTTTTAGGAGCCCAACACAAAATACATGAGCCCTAATGCCTTCTTTCAGACAAAACTGACTTCCACTTTCTTAAAAAAATCTTGGGTCAAAATAGCATTATTAGACTGAGATAAGCACTTTGGTGACATTTTCCTGTAACTTGTTCCCAGTACATTCTAAGTGGCTGCTGACTTTGTGAGGTCTCTAAAAGTGGGTTTTAGGAGCCCAACACAAAATACATGAGCCCCAATGCCTTCCTTCATACAAAACTGACACCCACTTTCCTTAAAAAATCGTGGCTCAAAATGGCATTTTTGGGCTGAGATAAGCACTTTGGTGACATTTTCCTGTAACTTGTTCCCAGTACATTCTAAGTGGCTGCTGACTTTGTGAGGTCTCTAAAAGTGGGTTTTAGGAGCCAACACAAAATACATGAGCCCTAATGCCTTCTTTCAGACAAAACTGACTTCCACTTTCTTAAAAAAATCTTGGGTCAAAATAGCATTATTAGACTGAGATAAGCACTTTGGTGACATTTTCCTGTAACTTGTTCCCAGTACATTCTAAGTGGCTGCTGACTTTGTGAGGTCTCTAAAAGTGGGTTTTAGGAGCCCAACACAAAATACATGAGCCCCAATGCCTTCCTTCATACAAACTGACACCCACTTTCCTTAAAAAATCGTGGCTCAAAATGGCATTTTTGGGCTGAGATAAGCACTTTGGTGACATTTTCCTGTAACTTGTTCCCAGTACATTCTAAGTGGCTGCTGACTTTGTGAGGTCTCTAAAAGTGGGTTTTAGGAGCCCAACACAAAATACATGAGCCCTAATGCCTTCTTTCAGACAAGACTGACTTCCACTTTCTTAAAAAAATCTTGGGTCAAAATAGCATTATTAGACTGAGATAAGCACTTTGGTGACATTTTCCTGTAACTTGTTCCCAGTACATTCTAAGTGGCTGCTGACTTTGTGAGGTCTCTAAAAGTGGGTTTTAGGAGCCCAACACAAAATACATGAGCCCCAATGCCTTCCTTCATACAAAACTGACACCCACTTTCCTTAAAAAATCGTGGCTCAAAATGGCATTTTTGGGCTGAGATAAGCACTTTGGTGACATTTTCCTGTAACTTGTTCCCAGTACATTCTAAGTGGCTGCTGACTTTGTGAGGTCTCTAAAAGTGGGTTTTAGGAGCCCAACACAAAATACATGAGCCCAATGCCTTCCTTCATACAAAACTGACACCCACTTTCCTTAAAAAATCGTGGCTCAAAATGCATTTTTGGGCTGAGATAAGCACTTTGGTGACATTTTCCTGTAACTTGTTCCCAGTACATTCTAAGTGGCTGCTGACTTTGTGAGGTCTCTAAAGTGGGTTTTAGGAGCCCAACACAAAATACATGAGCCCTAATGCCTTCCTTCAGACAGAACTGACACCCACTTTCTTAAAAAATCGTGGTCAAAATAGCATTTTTGGGCTGAGATAAGCACTTTGGTGACATTTTCCTGTAACTTGTTCCCAGTACATTCTAAGTGGCTGCTGACTTTGTGAGGTCTCTAAAAGTGGGTTTTAGGAGCCCAACACAAAATACATGAGCCCTAATGCCTTCTTTCAGACAAAACTGACTTCCACTTTCTTAAAAAATCTTGGGTCAAAATAGCATTATTAGACTGAGATAAGCACTTTGGTGACATTTTCCTGTAACTTGTTCCCAGTACATTCTAAGTGGCTGCTGACTTTGTGAGGTCTCTAAAAGTGGGTTTTAGGAGCCCAACACAAAATACATGAGCCCCAATGCCTTCCTTCATACAAAACTGACACCCACTTTCCTTAAAAAATCGTGGCTCAAAATGGCATTTTTGGGCTGAGATAAGCACTTTGGTGACATTTTCCTGTAACTTGTTCCCAGTACATTCTAAGTGGCTGCTGACTTTGTGAGGTCTCTAAAAGTGGGTTTTAGGAGCCCAACACAAAATACATGAGCCCTAATGCCTTCTTTCAGACAAAACTGACTTCCACTTTCTTAAAAAAATCTTGGGTCAAAATAGCATTATTAGAC
>NW_027660704.1:17500-37164 GCF_963280865.1 Gymnoscopelus braueri | reverse complement strand
ACTCACTGTACCAGGCTTAATAAAGTTTCAAACACCAAGGGCTAGTGCAGAAGAACCGTTGAAATAGAGAAAATGAGAACCCCCCCACCTCCCCCCCCCCAAAAAAAAAGTGGTTGCGGGCGCACACGAAGCGCCAGAAAGACGGGTTTTCTTTTTTCTCTCTCCTCCCGCTAGATAAAACATTAAAACATTTGCATAGGATCAGCTTTCCATTCTTCAGTCTATTTTTACAGCTGAAAAAAGGGGGGGGGGGGGAAATCAGTGGAGCCGGTTGCCACCAGCCTGGATTCGCATATTTATGCGCTTTTTGCTTTATCTTCTCTCGTAACCTCAGCTGCACTCCTACACGCCCAGAAGGTAGAACTTCTGGAATTCTGTTTAACTCATTAAGACCGGGAACGCATCTGTGTTATAGATTTCTTTGGGCTATTCGAAAATAGCAGATATACAAGCTCATAGCGCGGCACCGAGTGCCGCTATGAGCTTGTAGATCTGCTTTTTTTTTTTTTTATCTAGAACATTTGCGCAAATCTTTGAATAAAGCGAAACATTTGTAACTCAAATCTTTGCTTCTTGGGGGGGTCCCTGGAACAACATATTTTGAGATGGGGGGTCCGCGGCCAAATACATATCATTTTGGGGGGTCCTTGACATGAAAGAAGTTTGAGGACCACTGATATTATAGCAACAAACTGTTAGGATTTAGAAGACAATCCTTCGGAAACAAAGATTTGCTTTAAAAATATATATATTCAAAGATTTTAAAATGTTATATGTTTAAAACGAAATAGCAGATCTACAAGCTCATAGCACGGCACTCGGTGCTGCTTTTTTTTGAATAGCCCAAAGACATCTGAAAATGACACAGATGAGGTCTCAATGGGTTAACAAACACAGCCTCGTGTCTCAGTCATTGTTAAACGAGTTGAAACAAGGAGGCCGGCGGAGCAGAGTGTCAGAGTCTGCCCTCCTGGAGCAGAGTTAGACCCCAGGGGGTCGGGGAGAGTTGTGAAATAAATCGGTATGGGCTAAAACATGCAGAGGCCCCACTCGAGACGTGTGTGTGTGTGTGTGTGTGTGTGTGTGTGTGTGTGTGTGTGTGTGTGTGTGTGTGTGTGTGTGTGTGTGTGTGTGTGTGTGTGTGTGTTCAATCAAACAGTGTACATTCACACACACTCACACACAAAATGGTCTGGGCCGGACTTACCGTTGGGCTAGGGTGGGCTGCAGCCCAGGGGCCCCCAACTGGGGGGGGGGGCCTTCTAGATTGTGAGGTGTGTTTTAGATTTTTTTGGAGGGTATACTATAACTATTCCCTCCCTCGTTGAGTTAATGTGTGAATTCCTTCGCCTGTAGCCATTAATTATCACCTCAAGAACGATAGACACACACATGATAAGCCATCAACTGGAGTCAGACTACTAGTCAGACAGACCACATTCTGGCTGATTGTATTGCTGCCCCCCCCCCCAGCCCAGCCACTCCTGGGTGCATCGTATCAGATGCGTATCAATGTATCAGATACGACGTCTCGAACGTTTTTTTGGATGTAGTATACGATGGCACAGAAAAAGATCTGCAGGCCACACTGCGTATACAGCGTACCACGGTAGAACAAACCACTGGGCGGGGGGGGCTTCCAGCCATGTAAACATCTGGCGCCGGTGTGCGTAGGTGTGTAAGGAGAGGGTTGTCAGAGAGGGAAGGGGTCGTCCAGCAGCAGCTGGATCTACTTGTCGTAACCCCACACACTCCCACAGAGAGACCCTCCTCCTCGCCAAAACACTACTCAACCCACTGGGCCAAACCTGGTGGGCTTCACTCTGCCCAGAGAACACAACAGAACAGAACAGAACAGAACCCACCTCTGGGCTCAGATGTACCTCACTGTTCACTCCTTCCTGAAGATCAGTTAGTTCTCAACTCAACGTAAAATGAAAAAGAGTTATTAAATTATTCAAAAGTTTCCAAATTTTTTTGATATATTTTTTTAAAATCTCAGAAATAGCAGATGTACAAGCTCACAGCGTGGCACGAAGTAATTGGTTTGAGACACGCAACAGCCGCGGGGGTCTCGCAAAGCCGTGGGGGTCTCGCTGACAGAACGCCGTCCCCCCTGTTGCGTACAGGACCCCAGAGAACAAGCATGTGTAACTGCAACCAACAGGACTGTTTTATTCTCCTGATTGAAACAGATCTGAATCTCAGAGCCAAACAAACTGCAGCAGAGAGACAGTGATGGACATGAAACGTGTGTTTTAGCAACGTGTCCAATAGAAAAAAGTTAATACACAAAATACCCAAGTTTTCTAAGTCATTCGGGTGTGGAAGGTGTGTGTGTGTGTGTGTGTGTGTGTGTGTGTGTGTGTGTGTGTGTGTGTGTGTGTGTGTGTGTGTGTGTGTGTGTGTGTGTGTGTGTGTGTGTGTGTGTGCACGTGTGTGTGTGTGTGTGTGTGTGTGTGTGTGTGTGTGTGTGTGTGTGTGTGTGTGTGTGTGTGTGTGTGTGTGTGTGTGTGTGTGTGTGTGTGCACACGTGTGTGTGTGTGTGTGTGTGTGTGGGGGGGGGGGGGTGATTTCAACTTGTTTTCACAACAGCAACAGCAGAGATAAGCGCTAAAAGCCTCCTCCTCCTCCTCCTCCTCCTCCTCCTCCTGCTTACAGCTCTGGCCAGCTCCCAGTGGTGAAAAAAGTACTCAAATATTTTACTTAAGTAAAAGTACCAGTACTGCAATGCAAAAATACTCTGCTAAGCAAAAAGTCCAAGTTCAAAATGGACTTTAAGTACCAAAAGTAAAAGTACTTGTTACGCAGAATATCCCATTTCACAAGTTTTCAAATGTATAAAAATCCTCGCATTGTGAGCTTACGGATCGGCTATTTTCAAACGGCCGTAATGTATATAGGGCTGAAGTGGTTACTGTATGTTTTGTAATGACAATAAAAATCTACAAAGTAACTAATAACTACAAAGTAACTAGTAACATAATAATAATTGTAGTGGAGTAAAAAAGTACAATATTTGCCTCTGAGATGTAGTGGAGTAGAAGTAAAAGTATTGGTAATTGGAAATACTCAAGTAAAGTAAAAATATGTACTTAAGTACAGTACTTGAGTAAACGTACTTAGTTTACTTTACATCACTGCCAGCTCTCCCCCCCCCCCCCACATCCCCCGTCTGTTTGATAGCTTCCTCATGATGTCTCAGTCCTGGCCCAGGCCTCACCTCCACTGTCTCTCCTCTCCAGAGCCTCTGAAGGAGAAGAGGAGACGAAGGGGGGAGCATGGTACGAGCAGTGGTGGAAAAAGTACTCAAATTCTTTACTTAAGTAAAAGTACCAATACTGCAATATAAAAATACTCTGTTACAAGTAAAAGTCCAAAATTAAAAATGTACTTGAGTAAAAGTACAGAAGTATTGGCATCAAAATGTACTTAAAGTACCAAAAGTAAAAGTACTAAATATTTGAAAATAGCCGATCTACAAGCTCACAACGCGTCGCGATGCGACGCGTTGTGAGCTTGTAGATCTGCTATTTTCAAATAGCCTATGTATAAAATAGGGCTAAAGTGGTTAATGTATGTTTCATTATATCATAGTTTATATCTGAAAAGTAACTAGTAATTAAAGTTTTCAAGTAAATGTAGTGGAGTAAAAGTACAATATTTGCCTCTGAGATGTAGTGGAGTAGAAGTAAAAGTATTGGAAATTGGAAATACTCAAGTAAAGTACAAATACCTCAAAATTGTACTTAAGTACAGTACTTAAGTAAATGTACTTAGTTACTTTCCACCACTGGGCGTACGGGGGGGAGGGGGGGGGTATGGTACGAGGGGCAGAATGTGCTGCTAGTGTTTACTCTAACACAGCTCCTCCGGGCAGACGGCCCCGCGGCTGTCAAGACTCCTGGAATGGAATGGAGTACCTTCCAGGTTTTTTTGTGTGTGTGTGTCAGGACCTGCTGCACCGCGGCACGCTATAAGCTAGCTACGCGCTGTACTACGCTATGCTACGCTACGCTACGCTACGCTACGCTACGCTGTTGTAGCATGGTGGGAGAACAAGAGGCTGCCTGGGTTTCTATATGATCCCTCCTAGTACTTCAATCCAACACGACTCCCACAGGCCGCGGTAACACCTCCACCCCTCCACCCCTCGAACCCCACTGAGAAAGAACAACAACATCTAACGGTGTTTGTTGTCAGAACAGCCCAGATGGGAGGTATATGACGGAGCAGGAGGGAATGACTATGTGGAGGAGTTGATGTTTGCAGTGGTGAAAAAAAAGTAGGCCTACTCACATTCTTTTAATACTGCAATGTAGAAATACTCTGTTACAAGCAAAAGTCCGGAGTTCAAAATTAGTACGAAAGTATTGGCATCAAAATGTACTCATCATGCACTCAAATGTCCCATTTCACAAATGTTTCAAATGTATACAATGTCTAAAACCGATCAACAAGCTCACAATGCGTCGCGATGTGAGCTTGTAGATCTGCTATTTTCAAATGGCCGAAATGTATATAGGGCTGAAGAGGTTAATGTATGCTTTGTAACAATAATCAAAATCTACAAAGTAACAAGTAACTAAAGTTTTCAAATAATTGTTTAAAAAGTTTAAAAGTACAATATTTGCCTCTGAGATGTAGTGGAGTAGAAGTAAAAGTACTGACAAATGGCAATGCTCAAGTAAAGTAAAAGTGCCTCAAACTTGTACAGTACTTGAGTAAATGTACTTTTATTACTTTACACCTCTGTCAGCTATACGCTATCTGCGGAGGAGGCCGTGTGTGTGTGTGTGTGTGCGCGTGTGTGCGTGTGTGCTTGTGTGCGTGTGTGTGTGTGTGTGTGTGTGTGTGTGTGTGTGGGGGGGGAGGGTGGGAGGGGGTCTGTTCTGGCTGAAGGTTTATTTGAATCTCCACGTAGGAGTTTACTTTACCAAAGGCCCAATCTAAATACAGTCTGCCACTTCTTTTAAACGGCAGCGAGACTCTCCATTAGCAAGGCAAACAGACCCCCCCCATCTCCCGTGCCACTAGAGGGAATGTATATACAGTCACACAAGAACAGAAGGAGAGAGAGAGAGAGAGAGAGAGAGAGAGAGAGAGAGAGAGAGAGAGAGGGCAGACTCTCATCCTGCAATCCATCTCCAGTGTTTCCTGTAGGGACCGCTAACTGTTTACTCCCAGAGTAAATTGCCCCCCCCCCCCCCCGCTCTAGTGTATATTCAGGGGTATTCCCGCTCTCTGTATACAGCTGGAGGTTGTATAGGAAGCTAACGCGTGTGTCACAGCCTGAGGTGTAAAGTAACTAAGTACATTTACTCAAGTAATGTACTTCAATAAAACATTTTGAAGTATTTTTCTTCTTTACTGGAGTATTTCCTGTTTTCAGTGTTTTTACTTCTACTCCACTACATCTCAGGGGGAAATATTGTACTTTTACTCCACTACAATTATATGAAAACTTTAGTTACTAGTTACTTTGTAGATTTCCATTATTATTACAAAACATACATTAACACATCCACCGCCAGAGGTTAATCTCATAATGTACTCACCAGTGCCAAGGTGTTTTTGTTGTTTTTTTCATGTCGCCATAGATCTTGTTAAAATCCTTAAGATTGAGCCGTGAACGGTCTGTTTACATCCGCGAGATCTCCCTGTATCTCCCAGTGAAGACCGCATGTCAAACGGACTTCCATGACTGTAGTTAGAGCGGATTACGTTAAACAGTGAAATGCGAGGAGAAAAAACTACAGGAAGAGAATTGAGTTTCAGTTTCGTCTGTAGAATGGGAGCGGGCGTGATCGTCGAAACCGGATCCCAAATAATTCTATTTCCTGTCATCAAACCGGAAACGGAAGTGGATCAAAAAAAATCCGAAAGTGCACCCGGACCGCGCATGCGCGAAAAGACCGCAGCCCGTAGGACTACGGGCTCGGCGCTTAACCGTTGGATTTAACGGCCCGTAGAACTACGGGCCCGGCGGTAAAGGTGTTAACCACTTCAGCCCTATACATTTTGGCCATTTGAAAATAGCAGATCTACAAGCTCACAATGCATTGCGATGGGACACATTGTGAGCTTGTAGATCTGCTATTTAAAAATAAAAAGATGTATACATGTTATACATTTGAAAACTTGTGAAATGGGACATTCTGCATAATGAATACTTTCTACCTTTGGTACTTTGAGTGCATTTCACTCAAGCACATTTAGAATTCCGGACTTTTACTTGTAACAGAGTATTTCTACATTGCGGTATTGATACTTTTACTTAAGTAAAAAACGTTGAGTACTTTTACCACCACTGGTTACAGCGTTTACCCCCCCCCCCCCCACTGTGGGCTGTACCACCACCATCACAGCCTGCATCACTTATTGCTTTGGTTTGGCCCATAGCGGGGGTGTGGTAAACTAACCATGATGCTGGATGGCAGCACTTCATCAAGTTAAATAAAAGTTTGTTTTGCTTTCTTCCTGCTTTACATGCAATTTTAGGCTTTGTAGGGGCAGGGAAATATATCATCTATGTCGGGCAGAAACCTCTTATCTCCAAATTCTAACATTTTGTGTTTTTTGGTAAATGAACGCCCTGCCTACGATCACGCATCAAAGCTAGCAGATCCGCTAGCTCGAAACGCAGAGCAAAGCGACGCGTTTTGAACGTGTAGATCTGCAGTGGTGTAAAGTAACTAAGTACATTTACTCAAGTACTGTACTTAAGTACTACAATGTAGAGGTATTTTTTTTTACTTTATTGAAGTATTTCCAGTTTTCCGTACTTTTACTTCTACTCCACTACATCTCAGAGGCAAATATTGTACTTATACTCCACTACAATTATTTGAAAACTTTTAGTTACTAGTTACGTTGCAGATATAAATCATTATATTACAAAACATACATTAACATCTTTAGCCCTATTCGATACATAGGCTATTTGAAAAATAGCCGATCTACAAGCTCACAACGCGTCGTATCGCGACACGTCGTGAACTTGTAGATCTGCTGTTTTCAAACATGTTTGTACTTTTACTTTTGGTACTTTAAGTAAATTGTGGTGCCAATACTTTTCTACTTTTACCCAAGTACATTTTGAACACTGGACCTGTACTTGTAGCAGAGTATTTTTACATCCTGGTATTGATACTAATTCCACTGTTACCTTTGTTATTTTTGAATTTGAATGGTGAAAAGCAACAGTTTTGGACATGTATGAGGTTTCCACCCGACAGAGAGCATATTTTAAGTAATATGTCAGTGAGTGGTATCTCTCAAAGTTGTGCCGATTCATCCTTTATGTTTCAGAAAGTCTCTCAATCTTTTGAAACATTTTAATGACCCCGGCATAACTTCTGCACACGGCGGGCAGGATTCATTTTCCATATTTCTTCCTTTCTTTTCCTATTTTTTTAACCCATTTAGACCAGGAAAGAATCTGTGTCATTTTTATATTTCTTTGGCTATTAAAAAAAATAGCAGATCTACAAGCTCATAGCACGGCACTCTAGATCTGCTATTTTTTGAAAAATCGTGAAAATATGTGAAAATCTAAAGCAAACATTCTTAACTCAAATCTTTGCTTCGGGGGGGATTCTACAAATGTCTTCTAAATCCTAACAGTTTTCTGAAACACTTATGTTGCTATAATAATATCAGTGGTTCTCAAACGTTTCCATGTCAAGGACCCCCACAAAATGACATGTATTTGGCCGCGGACCCCCATCTCAAAATATGTTGTTCCAGGGACCCACCAGAAGCAAAGATTTGAGTAAAAAAAAATCCCTTTAAAAAAAATATATATATATATATTCAAATAATTGCAAGCATTTTCAAGTTTTTTCAAAAATAGCAGATCTACAAGCTCATAGCGCGGCACTCGGTGCCGCGCTATGAGCTTGTATATCTGCTATTTTTGAATAGTCCAAAGAAACCTTAAAAATGACACAAAGTTGCACTCCCGGTCACAATGGATTAAACCATTTTTTTTATTTTTAGGAGGAAGGATGGAAGTCATTAAGACGTGATTACAAATGGCTCTTAATGAAAGGCCAATTAGAGGAAAACTTTGACCAGGCTCATTAATTCTAATTCCACACACAAACACCAACCAGGAGCCCTGCCCCCCCCCCCCCTCCCCCTTCATTAAAAATAAGAGGATGGTAATAATTGCCTTGTCCTTTATTGGACACTTAAATAATTTCAAAGGAGGGGGGTGGCTGGGTGGTGGGGGGGGGGTGTAGGTGTATAGAGCCTAAAGCATATCATTGCTGTCGGGTTAGAAAACCTTTTACTCCATATTGTAACTTTTTGAGTTTTTACCAGCTTGCAAAGCAGGCTGGTCTCTGAAGAGACCGACCACTAGTCAAACGTGTTCGACACGTTTTTTCGATCATTGGCTGTCCTTTAAGCCAATGGGGAGCCTACTAGCAGTGTCGCCAGATTCTGCGAGAGAAATACGGAACCAGGTCTATGAAAACAATTACCATATTTTTAGGTGTCAGAAAAGGTCATTGTGTGCATAATGTCCTCACAGTCACACATCCAACAAGCTTTGAACTGAGCAGATTGGACCTTCCGTTCCAGAGATAATGGCCAAAACATCTTGAAAACGGCCACTTTCGCTGATTTTCGATTGAGTTTTGGCCATTTTTTGCCCGTTTTTCTTTAATAACACGGGCTAGGAAGGTCAGACGGCAACAAAACCAGATACCTGAGTAAAGTTCACTTTGAACTGCATCCAACACATACACTGCCATGTCCGTCGGCCTTACTGTTAGGCCGCTATAGGGGCAGTTGAATTAGATTTTGGGCCCGAATTTGGGCAGAATTTGATAACTCCAGTACACTGCAGTAAACTACTACTCTGGAGTAGATACATAAAGAGTTCGCTAACTTCAACAGCGGCTCTCTAACAGCGCGTGTCGTCTCGTGCGCCCGCCCGTTGACGCTCTGCTACCAGAGCACAGAGAGCCATGACAGGTTGTCATGAGCAGAGACTATACAGGGAGGAGAGAGGAGAGGAGGAGGAGGAGGAGGAGGAGGAGGAGGAGGAGGAGAGGGATGGGGCCTCTCTGCTCTGGAGGGTTTTTTGTGAATCGCTAATGTGGAACATATGAATCCTGTGTGCCGGGCCGGGGCACAGAACCATGCCAGATTTCATTACGCCACTTCTCTCTCTCTCTTTCCCTCTCCCTCTCTCTCTCTCTCTCTCTCTCTCTCTCATATGATCTCACTGCTCAGGCACGCTGGTCTCTGCGGTGAGGAGCCCCGGTCGGTCTGAGTCCTGCCACGACTGGAGGCACTCCACTGGGTGTGTGTGTGTGTGTGTGTGTGTGTGTGTGTGTGTGTGTGTGTGTGTGTGTGTGTGTGTGTGTGTGTGTGTGTGTGTGTGTGTGTGTGTGTGTGTGTGTGTGTGTGTGTGTGTGTGTGTGTGTGTGTGTGTGTGTGTGCGTGCGTGCGTGCGTGCGTGCGTGCGTGCGTGCGTGCGTGCGTGCGTGCGTGCGTGCGTGCGTGCGTGCGTGCGTGCGTGCCCGTGCGTGCGTGCCCGTGCCCGTGCGCGTGCGTGCGTGCGCATGCATGTGCGTGTGTGTGTGTGTTTCTGTGTGCGTGTGTGCGTGTGTGTGTGTGTTTCTGTGTGCGTGTGTGCGTGTGTGTGTGTGTGTGAGCGTAATCTGTGTATGCAAGCGTGTTATGTGTGTGTTGTCATGCCTATCTGTGTGTGTGTGCATCCTCCCTCTGTGAGAGAAGAACAAGTTCAATCTTTCTGTGCTTCCAACTTAAATGTGAATGCATTAATGCATACTACACACTGAATACACACATAAAACTATACCACACATACCATTAAAGGATTTAGAACAATATTTTTTTCTCTGCTTTCTTGTTTTCTTCTGCGTTTTTGGTGAGAACAAGCTATACTCAACAGCCAATAACTAAGGAACGGAGGGTCGCGGTTAGGGCTGTGAATCGTCTGCTATCTCACGAATCGATTCGATTCCGATTCTTGGGGTCACGATTCCGATTTTTATCATTTTTTTCAAAATAAACGATTCTCGATTCAAAATCGATTGTTTTCGATTCAAAAGCGATTTTTTCCGATTCAAACGATTTTCGTTTTTCAAAACGATTCTCGATTCAAAACGATTCTTGATTCAAAACATAGGATTTCAGGATCTACTCCAATCTGCTGGCATGAGAACAGAGTACATTTATGTAGCTTTTATAATTGTAAAGGTTTTATCAACTGATAATAATGTAAAAACACAAAGGTAAATCCAAGATCCTTTTTTTTTTTAAATCGATTTTTTTAAAATGAGAATCGATTTTGAATCGTCCAACAGTAGAATCGTGATTCGTACTCGAATCGATTTTTTCCGACACCCCTAGTCGCGGTGACACGCTTTTTCCCCCCGATGGGAGCAGAGACACTCCTCTGTCTTTTGCGACACTCGCTGTGTCGATCGTCCTGGAGAGAAAAAGTCTGTTACTAACCTTTCAAGAAAGGTTAGTAAAAATGCCCAAAAACGCTGGCACTGACTGCAGACTGTTCTGAAAAAAACCTCTGTCAGTGAATGAGTTAAGCTTTGGCCTGAGTGGCTGTAGGCTATTGAGCTGAACCCCCCCCCACGATCAATCCCCTCAACGCCTCTCCCTCTGATGGTGTGTGCTAACGCAGGGAGACCCCAAGCTGTTTGTTACGTTGCTAACGCAGGGAGACCCCAAGCTGTTTGTTATGGTTGTAAACAACACTTTTCCCGCCGAGCGCAAACTGTTCAGCTATAAGCCTCAGAGGGAGTTGTTGTTGTTTGGACTTTTGGAGCGTTTTGCTTTAACTCATTAAGACCGGGAACGCATCTGTGTGTCATTTTACAGATTTATTTGGGCTATTCAAAAATAGCATATATACTGTACAAGCTCATAGCGCGGCACTGAGCTTGTAGATCTGCTTTTTGGGAAAAAAAAGGCCTGAAAATATATATATATCGTTAATATATATCTGAATATATGTATGAATATATATCGTTTTTTTTACGTGAACATTTTTAACTCAAAACTTTGATTCTACAAATGCTTCTAAATCCTAACAGTTTTTTGAAAAAACTTATGTTGCTATAATGTCAGTGGTTCTCAAACTTTTCCATGTCAAGGACCCCCAAAATTATGTGTATTTGGTCGCGGACCCCCATCTCAAAATATGTTGTTCCAGGGACCCCCAGATGCACAGATCGGAGTTAAAAATTTTCGCTTTAAAACATATATATATTAAAAGATTTGCACCAATTTTCACGATTTTTTTAAAGGAAATAGCATGTCTACAAGCTCATAGCGTGGCAGCTTGTAGATCTGCTATTTTTTTAATAGCCCAAAGAAATCTTAAAAATGACACAGATGCGTTCCCGGTCTTAATGAGTTAATTACAAGGTCCCAGATTGTCGCAGGTCTAATGGCCTTAATTACCGCTGTATAAATTAGCCTCATTTTCTCTGGCTGTGGCTCAGGTTTGTTTCTGTGTGTGTGTGTGTGTGTGTGTGTGTGTGTGTGTGTGTGTGTGTGTGTGTGTGTGTGTGTGTGTGTGTGTGTGTGTATATATATATATATATATATATATACACACACACACACACAGAGTACAGAGGAAAGCTGGGGCACCAGAACAGAGAGAAGGAACGTCAACACGTCAAGGAGCTTTTACTTTACAGCAGAGATACAAACGGTAAGAAGAGACAGAGAGGGCCAAGAGGTTAAATAAAGGAAGAATGTTAAGTGTTGGCTTGACAATCCAGTCTGCCATTCACCACGTCCCTCCAACAGACTGACAGATCCCACGTTGCCCTTCTTCTTTGGTAAATCAATACGTCTTTTTTTCACTCTTCCGCTTCTATCTGTCTCTCTCTCTCTCTCTCTCTCTCTCTCTCTCTCACGCATTTTCTCCCACTTTCCTAAAATATTCTTCTTTGAGAAAACAAATTAACGACAAACAAAGGGAAGGAAAGAAAATGCAAGATATGCACTTTAACAGTGGTGGAAAGTAACTAAGTACATTTACTCAAGTACTGTACTTAAGTAGGCTACAATTTTGAGGTATTTTTTACTTTACTGGAGTATTTACAGTTTTCAGTACTTTGCAGATATACAATTCTTATAAAACATACATTAACCACTTCAGCCTTATTTTATACCTAGGCTATTTGAAAATAGACGATCTACAAGCTCACAACGCGTCAGAGAGCTAGTAGATCTACTATTTTCAAACATTTTTGTACTTTTGCTTTTGGTAATTTAAGTAGATGTTGATGCCAATACTTTTGTACTTTTACTCAAGTAACATTTTGAACACAGGCCTTTTACGTGTAACAAGAGTATTTTTATATTGCGGTATTGCTACTTTTACGTAAAGTAAAATATGTGAGTACTTCTTCCACCACTGGTGATAAGGAAATAAAAAAGCACAATATGTAATACAACCTCTGTTCCACAATACAGAACATTCCATTTGGTACAACATGCTGCCAGGAGTAATTAACTACAGTCTAGACTGAACAAGTCAGTCTGTGACCGTCTGCTACGTGACTCTGCACCGCTGGCATAAATAAATATGCTGCCACCATGCATTTATGTGAATTATGCCTTAGAGCAGTGGTGGGGAAAGTACTCACATTTTCTACTTAAGTAAAAGTATCAATACTGCAATAAAGAAATACTCTGTTAAAAATAAAAGTCCGGAATTAAACTTGTACTAAAAGTGCAAAAGTTTTGGCAACAAAATGTACTTAAAGTACCAAACGTAAAAGTAGTCATTATGCAGGATGTCCCTTTTAAAAAAAATCAAATGTATAAACATCTTTTGAAAATAGCAGATCTACAAGCTCACAATGCGTCGCATCGCGACTCATTGTGAGTTTGTAGATCTGCTATTTTCAAATGGCCGAAATGTATAAAGGGCTGAAGTGGTTAATAAGTAACTAAAGTTTTCAAATAATTGTAGTGGAGTAAACGTATATTATACAACAGGTAGTTCCGACCAAGCAATCTGATTGGCTGAAATAGCTTTCTAGCCGTGCTTCAAACCAGCATCATAGCACGGGCCTAATCACATTAAATAAATCACTCCGCACTGCAGTCCGCACCTGATTAGACCATATATGGCACAGCTGTGCTGTGAAGTCACGCTGTCCCACGGTAGGAAAACAAACAGACAGTACCCACCGCCACCACCGGAGAACAAACAGCTACGCAAAATGGACTATGTTGTTAATTTGGACTTATTTGGTGGACTTACGGTTGATCAATGGTTAGAAGAGAGCACACTAAATCGCCTAAAATCCTATAATAAAAGGAATAACTGGAAAAAAGTGTGCTTTATTTCAATGGTAACATCCATACTGTATAAATATCCTCCTGTGTTAAAGTAAAATTACTCCCATTTCGTTAACAGTCCAGTGTATGTTATACTCTATCGTACGAAGGTATCGCACGGCAAAAATAGCCGATCTACAAGTTCACAACGCATCGCCATCTTGACGCGTTGTGAGCTTGTAGATCAGTTATTTTGGCCACGTAACACGATCGTACGACGGAGCATATAGCCTACTGGAATCAGCTGTGTTGATGAGACGATGACTCGGAGTGCTGCGCTGTCAGGGACTATTTTGTCTCAGTCAAACAAACTCTTCTCTTTACAGGGAAACGGATAAGCGAAATGTTTTTTATTATGAATTGCCCCACAATATGAATACATTTGGATGTGTTTTGTTGGTAACTGTTGTATAATCGCAATATTACACTCGAGGGTGTGCTTTACCTTACATTATTAGCACTTCTGTGATCGCGGCGGAACTCGGCTGACGCCTCGTTCCTGACCGCATCACAGGCGTGCTAATAATGACGGTAAAGCACACCCTCTCGTGTAATATTGCTTAAATATTTGCCTCTGAGATGTAGTGGAGTAGAAGTAATAGTACTGATAATTAGAAATACTTTAGTAAATTAAAAATACCTCAAAACTGTACTTAAGTACAGTACTTGAGTAAATGTACGTGCGTGGGTTTGCAGTATTTTAATATTACGTCATATTACATCAGGCACAAATTAGTCGCCTACTGCACGTTACTTTGCCGGCAAGCCAGTGTTGCCAGATTTTGCGAGAGAAATAAGCAGCCAGGTCTACAAGCCCAAGCCCAAAACAAGCGCCAAACAAGCCCAAAAGTCACTTATAAAAAGCATACATGGCAACAAATGTGAAAGCGATTGAATGAACGCAGTGAAGACTGAGGGCTTGCTGTTACCATGGATATGGAGTGTATACAGTCACTACATCGAGACAGTGGTGAGTAACATCGTTTATAAGAAAACTAACGTCAGAAAAATAATAATTATTTGACGTGCGGTCGGTTTAGATCTATAAATAGGATGATATAATTAATGCGGTTGGATGGCGGATGGATAATGAACCCGTACACGCGGATTTGGGTGACGAAAACCCCTATCCGCTCATCTCTAGTATGAACACAGTCATCATAGGCCCTGCTTCGAGGCAAGAAAAAGATGAAAAGTTTACCATCGGAGCGCAGGGTTCCCTTCCTTTTTGGCCCTCCCCCCCCCCACACCCACTTTCCCTTCCCACATAACTCACCCCCAAACATATCTTAATAGAATAGAAAGGCCCGGCCATCTGCAAGACATTTACCCAGCCATGAGGCCATCTTAACCCTTTAAGACCTGATACGCATCTGTGTCATTTTAAGATTCATTTGGGCTATTCAAAAAATAGCAGATCTACAAGCTCATAGCTATGAGCTTGTAGATCTGCTATTTTTTGAGAAATCGTGAAAGATTTGTGCAAATCTTTGAATATATATATTAAAGCGAACATTTCTGACTCAATTCTTTGCTTCTGGGGGGGTCCCTGGAACAACTTATTTTCAGATGGGGGTCGGCGGCCAAATACATAACATTTTGGGGGTCCTTGACATGAAAAAGTTTGAGAACCACTGATATAGAAACATGAATATTTTCAGAAAACTGCTAGGATTTAGAAGACATTTGTATAGGATCGGTCTGGGGTCTTAATGGGTTAACAAATTGCACGCCAGGGCAGGGACCCTGGCGTTGCTGCAGAGCACGCAAAGCATGCATCGCTCATCGCCCCCCCCACCCCCACCCCCACTGCTGCACCCCCCACCCCCACTGCTGCACCCCCCACCGCCCCCACACAGAAAATAGCCCTGACAGCAGTGGTGGAAAAAGTACTCACATTTTCTACTTAAGTAAAAGTATCAATACTGCAATGTAAGACATGCTCCGTTACGAGCAAAATGCCTGCGTTCGAAATGTTACTTGAGTAAAAGAACAAAAATATACTTGAAGTACCAAAAGTAAAAGTACGAAAATGTTTGGAAATAGCAGATCTACAAGCGCGTTGTGAGCTTGTAGATCTGCTATTTTAAAACAGCCTGTGTATAAAACAGGGCTAAAGTGGTTAATGTATGTTTTTATAATATAATAATTCATATCTGCAAAGTAATTAGTAGCCAAAGTTTTCAAATAATTGTCGTGGAGTAAAAATTAAATATTTGCCTCTGAGATGTAGTGGAGTAGAAGTAAAAGTACTGAACATCATTGGAAATACTCCAGTAAAGTAAAAGTATACCTCAAAATTGTAAAAGGTACAGTACTTGAGTAAATGTACTTAGTTACTTTACACCACTGCCTGACAGGCCCTGGCTGTACCCCCCCCCCCCCCCCGTGAGGATGGAGGGAGGGGGAGAGGGGGGGGGGGGGAGGGGGAGAGGGGGGGGGGGGAGGGAGGGGTTATTCCGTGAGGAGAACTCCATGGAACTCCAATCTATCTCCTACATTTTGGTGAATTCCTCCAGATCACGATAAGCTGGGGGAGCGGAGCAGAACAAAGCTCTGTGCGTTGGCCCTCCTCTCTCTCTCCACTCCCCCCCACCTCCTCCCCTCCTCTCCCCCAACAGGGAGGAGAGATTTACACAGCAGTTTAGTAGCTGAAACTGCTGTGCTACACCTCTCTCTCTCTCGTTCGCTCTCTCTCGTTCTCTCTCGTTCGTCTGTCTATACATCTGATATGTCTGGGCCAGGGGGGGGGGGGGGTTGATTTAAACATCAGGTTAACTCTCCAGGACTTGGTGACATAATGTTTTTATTACATCTCCTCCATGTGTGATCTACCACAGAACGTTGTCTTTAGTTGTTTCATGTGTTTATCCCACATAAACCACAAAGACAACCATTACAATGATCAACACTGTAATTGAATAAACAGATTAACGTTGTTTTTACTGTCAACAAGGACAATTGTTGTCCTTGTTGTGCTATGATGAGTGAAGCAGTAGTTTCACCCCTGCTGGGATTTCCCTACAGACATGGGGATGGAGTTGACAGAAAACACAGCAGGTTGATCTGTCTTCTTCTTGATACGCATCCATTATGTCAACCACTTAAAGGACAACTTTCTTTTACAACCAAGGTTTATGTTTTAGATTGTAATTAACACATTGGGTGCCAGAGGTTTATTAAAATATTATACGTTGAGTGCCAGCATTTCTTCCATCCACTTGCGTTATACATTTCGTGCTGTGAGAAGCCCCGACGCGGAAATGCATGTAAACAAAGCGTGCGTGCGAGACGGCGGAGGGTCCCGACTAACGCCTGGAACAATAATATTTCCAACGCGACCCTCCATTGCAGCGTGATCGCCGATCGAAAACGGCTCGTTTCCACCACATTAAAAAGAAATGGAGATATTAAGCTTTTAATCAAGGAGATAACATTGAAAACGCCGACCGGAAGGATTTTTGACATGGAGCCTCATCCAGCCTCTTCTTCTCAGAAACTGCTTGGGTGATGTCAAAGTTTCGTTTTAGCGCCCCACGTGGCCCACATGTATAAAAATAGAATTGGGTCAAAAACGGTCCGGACCGTTTTCGGCACTTCTCGTTTGGACCCTCAAAAACGGTCCGGACCGTTTTTGGCATTCAATGTGTTAAAGGAAGAGTTCACCCAAAAAATTACTTATTTTCTATCAATTACACACCCCATGAAGCCTTGATTTCATGGATTTATTTTTGTTTTTGTGGCATTCCTAAGACAATAATTTGATGACTGTGTGTATTTCTGGGAGGAAAATACACACATCCTACCGGATACATCAGCCGGTCGGAGACGGGAATCAAATTATTAGCTTAGGAATGCGACAAAAACAAAAGGGAATCCATGGATTCAAGGCTTCATAGGGTGTGCAATTGATAGAAAATAAGTCATTTTTTGGGTGAACTCCTCCTTTAAAGTAAATACAAGATGAGTGTTAAAAATTTTAATTCACTGCTTTCTATAGTTTTAGCAATTTTCGCGATCTTTTTTACAGTGGGCGGGGCATTCTGTCAGGTGGCTAAATGTATTTTTTTTACACAATAACCCGGCGTTTTCTTTATTATTATTTACAGTAGCACTTCTAGACCCCAATAACTAACATCTGGCCATCAAAGACCACAGGACCTTTTTTATTGTGTAAAAAAAAAGCATATTTAGCCACCGGACAGAATGCCCCCGCCCACTGTAAAAAATTGCTAAAACTATATAAAGCAGTAAATGAAAAAAATAATAACACTCATCTTTTATTTACTTTAATTACAAGCTAAAATATAAACCTTGGTTGTAAAAAAACTAAGTCGTCCTTTAAACCGTCAAAACCGGGAACTGAGGAAGTAATGATATGGCTGCTTATAAATCTAACCTTTATATTTGACCATCACTTATAACACTTCTACAATACATCATGATATGTGACAACTGGTAAGAGCCTGGATGTCTCCACTAGGCCTGAGAGCTACAGTATAACTATGATCTCTGCTCCTGAGCTCCAGGCAGAACTACCGTACCACTGACATGAGTGTTAATGTACTTCTGACCATGATGCCCGAAATGCCCCCTATACCCGCTTATCTGTCAAAATACCTCCAAAAAGTTAGTGACACCCACAGTCACGAAACTAGAGGGAGCGTAAACAACAATCTGGTACCACCCACACATAAAACAAACATGGGCAAATTCTCCTTCTATAGCACAGACACCGAGGTATGGAATAGCCTAACCCCATCCCTCAAAAAATGCAGTTTGTTGGGCTCATTCAAAGCAGCCCTAAAAACTCATCTTTCTGGAGGCCATAAGAGGAGGTAGTACCAGTTTCCCTGTAGACAGATGACCCCCCTCCCCCCTTTTTTTGTATATACTTTTATTTTATTTTTCATGATGCTTTTTTTGTACATAGTGGTATTTCTTTCTCTGTTTTTTATGTTGATTTGAACTGTTTGGTTGCTATTATATATGTCTATGAAATTAACTCAAGGACCTCAACGGAAACAAGACCGCAAGGACTTTTTTGGTCGGACATTTTAGACAAAAGTATTATAAATGTAACTGTGTTGTTTTACATTCTTTTGCCTAATAAAAATGTCAATCAATCAATCAATCAATGATATCATGTACATAAAGCATAACCACCACCACCTAGAATATCCTCTCTCCACTCCTACTTGCCTCATCAATTGCTGATTTTGAATTCCACGACAGACCCATAGACTGTATAAAAAGAATGGACAGCGTCACGCCATTGGTTCCTACAGACCGTAAATGAGGCCGATTGTTCAGGAACGTACAGTCCGCCATCTTTAATATATACCATTGGGCACGCCGGAACTCAAACGCTATTGCTTGAGACCAGACATGTGACCAGGGAACCGGAAAACAATCCCCCAAAGAATGCTATTGGTTGGGTAGCTTGTCAATCAAGAGCGGGGGCGGGGAATGAGTGCTATTGGTTGTGTAGGTTGTCAATCAGATCATCCCGCCCCTCCTGGATCATTTTTAGAATAAATGGGACCATAATTTAGCAAAACGCATATCATGATGATTGAAGGGAGACTTTAAACTAGCGACTGGAAGCATATAGTATTTATGACAATTTTTATTAAGGTAAGAAAATCGAGTCTGTCAGGTTTGTCAAAAACACATCCGCTTACAATGAGAGAATATTCTTTCTGACACCTGCAGGGGTAAAACAGCACCACACAGGCCATTCATATGAACTGTCTCTCTTCCGTATCGGCTTCAATGTAAATATGTCAGGCTGGCCCCTTGGACAGAACGCATCTGTGTAACTACTTGAACCTTTATTGTATACTTTGGCTATTCAAAAATAGCAGATATACAAGCTCATAGCGCGGCAGGGAGTGCTGCACTATGAGCTTCTAGATCAGACAGACAGACAGACAGACAGACAGACAGACAGACAGAGATACAGAGACACAGACAGACAGACAGACAGACAGACAGACAGACAGACAGACAGACAGTGGGGGTGTGCCGATACACTAATTTCACGAAACGATACGATACGATATTGGGCTCACAACTTTGATACGATTTCGATACGATACGCAATTTTTTATTATGAAAATATATGGGGGAGAAAAAAAGCAAATGCAAACAAATAATTCTGTTTTTGCATTATTCAGATATGCAAACTTGTAGCTTTTCAGCTACAATAGCCGTTTTGAATCCAAATAGGGCAATAGTGTGACACCTGACCCGAAAAAAAAACAACATGTTGTCACCCTTTTCACCTCGGGCTGTTTGCA